>NC_081413.1:84543290-84825790 GCF_030272615.1 Cryptomeria japonica
GTTATTTTATAATTGTTACTTTAGATAATAACAAAATCGTGATCATTTGTTGTTTTTTAGCTTTGATTATGATTTATTTGTCTTGTATTTTGGTTTTTTTTGAATTTATTTTATTATTGTTACTTTAGATTATAACAAAATGATGATCATTTGTTTTTTTTTTGCTATTTAATTGTGGATTGTCATCATGATGTTATGTGTAGGACAATGGGAAAGAATAAGAGAGGAACAAATGAACAAAGAGAGGCAGCAAAGGAAAGACAAAGGGAGAGTATAAAGAGATTACATGAAGGTACATCATCTAATGCACCTAATGAAAGTGATGAACATTCAACAATTGAAATTGATATGATTAATGCACCAAATCAAAATGATCAACATACACCAATTCAAATACATATGATGAATGCACCTAATGAATGCAATGAACATACACCATTTGAAAATGATTCGGTGAATGCACATGTTAATGAAATTGAAGAAGATATACCATTTGAATTTGATGTGATCAATGCACATAATGCAGCTAATGAAAATGAAGAGCATGAACCAATCTTAACACCTCCTAGAATAACTCATAGAAAACCAAAGTTCCTAATAGATATTGATGAAAATATTGTGAAGCCAATGCATGATAAAATTTCTAAAAGAACTTGTAGAAGAATGGTTAGAAGAATTTGGAATAACTATTTTGAAAACTTAAATCAAAGTGGAAGATGCCAATTAGTTGTTGAAATGATTAAAAATCTGAAATTTAGAGAGACAGTGAAAATTTTGGGGTTAAGAACATCCGAAAATCATAGTGAAAGAACCATTGTGAGAAATATTTTTGATGCATACCAAGCCATTGGTTTGAAATCACACACTAAAGATGCTAATGTTACTCATCGTGTCCTCACATTAACCATAATGGGAAAGGAAATGAAAAAATATCGTTTAATAAGAAAAACAAGCAAGTCATTAAGGATAAGTAGAACCGCATTACACTATGCCTTAGAGAGGCAAGAGAAAATCGAGGATCCTAACAATAATTCTCTTTGGGAATTATCGAGTAGACTCCCACGCAAGGACAAGGTTGTTGTTGATGCACTAAGAACATTAATTGAGAGATATTGGCATGACAACACAAGGGTTTCACCCAACCAAAGAGATGTTGTTAGAAGGTGAATTGGAATTAGTAATCGTGAGCCACATCCAAAACACTATTTAGATACAACTCAAACACAATTTTATGAAAGGTTTCTTCAAAGCTTTTATGAGATGACAAAACCATTTTATGTTAAGATTAATCATGCACGTACTACATGTTGTTGTAGGGTCCATGTTGAATTTTCCATGCCTTATGATATTTATTGCTATATCTGTTGTACTTTGCACACTAACGATGTTTTGCAAGAATGTGGTCTACAAGAACCTCCTAAGTCACCGAGAGAATTTATTTCAAGTGTACTATGTAGACGAGATGACAGGTGCATTTATTATAAGATGATGTGTTTGAGAGTTTTTTGTTCTACATGTGGCGGTTTGCAACAGTTGCATAGATGCCTACATCTAGATAGCACACATGAAATGTTGGCATATGGACACTCCAATGAGACATTGTGTGTGATTGAAGGTTTTGTCATTGATGGCAACCTTGCAATCCTATGGCACTGGCAAGAAATTATACTAGCAAAGCATTATACAGGCAACCTTGCAATCCTATGGCACCGGCAAGACATTATACCGACAAAGCATTATACAGGCAACCTTGCAATCCTATGGCACTGGCAAGACATTATACTGGCAAAGTATAACATAGGCAAGATAGTGCACCGACATCAGAAGATCAATCTACACCAGCACCGACACAGAAGGAAATATGTATACCGGCACAGAGGCTGACAAGATTTTTGATATGTAATATTTTGTTTATCATTGTAAGACGACTTGGCAAATTGTAAAATGACTCTTGTATATAAAAGAGATCATTATAGGAATTTGTAGGAGATGGATAGAATGCAATAAATAAATTATAAGGTAGACCTAATGTGCGAATTATAGGTCAAGGGTATATGTAAAGAACAGAGCAAGAACCGATACTGAATCTGGCATTGAAGATGCTATTGTAAAGTAGTATAGAATATTGGATTTGTGTAAATCCTCATTGTAAGTCAGTGTGACTTCTTATTGAGTAGTGAGCTCTAGGCAGTTGGCCTTCCTGCATGTGTAGGCCCCTATTGTAAGTAATATTCTCTTATTGGCCAGTAAGTGAATATTGTGGGTTACAAATCCCATAGAGGTTTTTCCCACACTGGGTTTCCTCGTTAAAAATCTTGTGTTATGGTGTTCTTTTCATGTGGATGCTTTTGATTCTGTTATTTGCATTAATTCTTGCATACCAGTATACTATTACTTTATATTCTGCATATTCAGTTTCAAGAAAATTTCAATACCGGTCAAATATAGATTCACCCCCCCCCCCTCTCAGTATCTGTGGAAACCCTAACAATTGGTATTAGAGCTTGGTCCTTTATTTTCAGAAACCTAATAGCTTGAGGAGGATCTTGACACCGGTAAAGATGGAAAATCTATTGAAGCAACTTGAAGGAGCTCTTACTGACTATGATGCAGAGAAGTTGAAAAATATCAAATTAGAAGATGATTTAAAAGCAGCTCAGAACATTATTTAGGCACTTCAAGAAAATCTTACCGTTGCAAGAAACAAGAGAAGAGAACTTTGTGAAAAATTGCAAAATGAAAATGATGAAAAGGAATCACTAAATGATATGATAAGCAAATTAAAACAAGAGATCATGACAACAAAAAGTGAAATGCAGGATATGACTATGAGATTCTACAAAGAGATTGAGGACAGAAAGAAGAATGAAGAAGAATTGACCAGAAGACTAAGTGATGTAGCAAATGAGAACACAAGACTTGGCTATGAAAATGATATGTTGAAGACAGATTTGATGCATACTCAAAATGAATCGAATGAACTAATGAGACAAAAAGAGATCTTGGAAAGGGAATTGGAAACTGCAAATCAACACAAAGAAAAATTCAAGAAAAGCTCAGAAGAACTTGGTACCTTATTAAAAAATCAAAAACCCAAAGGTGACACTTCTGGAGTTGGATTTGAAGTGGGAGAAAGCTCCAGTACTACAAATACCCAGGATCAAAGCAAATCGGTAAGACCCTCTAATACTTACAAATTCAATGGAAAATGCTTTAATTGTAATAAATATGGTCATAGGGCAAATGAATGTAGATCTAAGAATTATCAGAACATCAATCCTCCCACCGGTTAATGCAACAAATGCAACAAAATTGGTCATAACTCTGAAAATTGTAGAATGAATGTAAGATGTTATGTTTGTGGAAGATTTGGTCATTTATCAAATAAATGCAGAACACAAACCAGCATAGGTTATGGGAAAGCTATTCAGAAAAATAATGTAACTTGTTATGCATGCAACAAGATTGGTCATATTGCTAAATTTTGTAGAAGTAAAGGTACACTAGTAGATAATAAAAGTACTAGCTTGAAAGGTAAAGAAAAGGTTGAAGAGGTTAAGCAAGAATTTTCAAAGCAATGGATTATAAAAGGTGATCTAAATATTGGGGTTACTCCTCCACTGGTAGAATCAACAAATGCTTCATCGGCGGGACAATATGATGCTCCACTGGCAGGACAGAGCAATGCTCCACCGACAAGATGTTCTTCATCAAACTGAAGAAAATTATCTTGAGGGTTTGGCAATTTAATGACACATGTGCTATTATTCCCTCGGTTAGAGAAAAGAAGTTGAAAATCCTTAATTACTGGCAAATAAAGTTGAGTTAATATATTACCGGCAAACAATTAATGTGGTAGGTGACAGAAAAGACTTTATAAAATAAGGTTTTTGGCTCCATTTCATTTCACCGTGAATTCAAACTTTCAGAGAGCACGAAGATTTCTGAGCTAAGGCATCCTAAGCAAAGAGGCAAAGCACTTCAGCAATCAATCCATACAAAGGCAGAAAAAGGTATTTATCATCATGGCATCCTCCTCTGCACCTGAATTCATAGCAAACCATATAGTAGTCGAGGTTATAAAATGACCTAGGCCCGTGTTTCAACTAGTTCCCGAAGTAGCTAAGAAAGATGACAACACAGGTGCTTTTTCCCAAATTCCAAAGGGTGTTGTTTATGCAGAAGACCCTAGAATGTATATTCATTTCAACATAGAGGAATTAGGTGATGAAGAAATCAAAGACATGTATAAATCTATTATATGTGACAATGCTGGAAATGTGAAACCTGAACATAAAATTGTTGAAACCCTAGGATTCACTGAAATCCTCAGCATTCCTAAATTTCCCAAGGAAGTGGTTAGGATAGTTCTTAGCAGGGTACATGGCTCATTCTTTTGGCTTGACTTAGTGCATAAAATTACAAAGGAAGTTGTGAAAGCAGTAACAAAGTTACCCTCCACCGGTACCAGACCCGACAAAACCAAGAAGGTCTCCAATGACCTAGTAACAAACTTAACTGGTGCAACATCCGACAAGAGATCATTTAGGGTTAATGATGTGACCGATACAAATGTTAGATTTGTTAGCATGATTCTAGGTTACAAAGCAACTCATGCAAATAGGCTTAACTCTATTTCCAGTTTATGCATAAAAAGTGCTTATGACATGGTTAAGGACAATGTGAAAATTGATATCTGTGAATGGTTAAAAGATGAGTTAATTGACAATTTGGAAAAAAACAAGAAGGATAAGAAAAGAACCTTTAAATTTAGAAATTTACTTGTATGCTTAATGCTACATATAACCAAACAAACTCCCGGTATAGGCAACAAGGACTTTGGATTTGACATACCGGTAGGAAGACAATTGTCTAACTTATTCAACAACATGGGTGAAAACAAAGAAAAGAATATCAATGAGTATTTTCAAGCACTAAAAGTCAGAATGAATAAAAGGATCAAACTATCACAGGAAATTGTCAACAAATATAAGGATGATATATGTTTTGTAATAAAAAAGGATGAGATCTGGATGGAAGCAGTCGTCCCAAGAACAATCTGGGTTACAGAGATGGGGTATGAAACGGATGACCACATAGTGGAAACTTATGCCAAATCACTTCTGGAAGCCCCCAATGAACCAAAGGAAGAAGTATTTGGTAGTGCTGAGCACATTGAAAGTCAAATTCAATCTAAAAAGAGAGTAAAGAAAGTTGAGGCATCTGTGAGGAAAGGAACTAGGCAAGCAAAAGCCTTAAAAGATGATATATTAAAGAAAATCGGCATAACAGAAGAAGAGTTGGCAGCCCAATAGCCTGAAACTCATCTATCACCGGTAGATACCTCCTCAGAAGGAGATATGCCAACAACTTTCAAAAGAGTTGTTAGGAAAAGAGACCCCTCACCGGTATCCACTCCTTCACCTAGAAGGACAAGATAGAAGCAACAAGTTGTAAGGTCTCCAGTCAAGAAAGCCCCACCTAAGAAAAAGCTGACCCCCAAAAAGAAGAAGAAGACAGACATTGACTTGGCCCCTTTTGACATATTGCTGAATGAGATCACAGAGGAAGATAAATTGAAAAACATAGGGAAAATCTATGACACCCTATCAGATGATGAGAAAGGACAAGTTGAGGAAAGTGTTATACTACACATGGACATGTATAAAAAGTTTTTGATGCAAGTCCTAAATGAAATTCTTGATGAATTATATAAAAGACTTGAGGCCAGAAGGCAAGGAATAATTGAGTTAGATAAGAAAATTAAAATAGAAAAATTACTTGCAGTATACCCAGTCAACTCACCTAAGGAAATTGATGATTTGATAGCTCAGGCCAACCGGGCAGTCTTTTCCACTGCACACCGGCAAATATCATTAATGGCAGGTAGAGTTACTGAAGTTTCAACTGAAATAGAAGATGGTTGGGATAGATTCTTGGTTGAAAAAGAAAAACAAGAAGAATATATGAATCCCAAGCCCATTCTGGTATATCAAAAGGATAAAGGGAAAGGTAAAGTTGGTGGACCACCAAGTATCAAGATTAGAGACAACTTACCCCCACCTCCTTTAAATACTCCACTGGTAAAAACAACTGTAGTAGATCAACCGGCAACTGAGAGCATGGACACAGAGGATAATAATCCTAATCCTAAAGTCCTATATACGGTGAATGTTGATACTCAAAAAATCAACATAGTGGTGGATAAGGATACCATAGATAAATCTGATAACAAAGAGCAACCGACAATAGGAAACAAAGAGCAATCGACAGCAAATTCAGAGAAAAAGATGGAATCTGGAACACAAACAGAGCAACCACCAGAACAGACTCCACCAGTAAGAAATGATGCAGGTAAAACTATGCTTAAAGAGATGGAGACACAAACAGACCTACCAAAGGTCAATACCAGCATGGTCCCTTCCACCGGCACTCAGTTTATTGGGTCACCATCAAATGTAACAAAGGTATTGCTTGAATCTATCAAGAAAATAACTGATTATAGCTCACAAGCCTATAAACCGATAGATGATTCAATTCTAGTTTTGAAATTAATAGCTCCCAATTGTAATATAGCCAACAAAGATTCTTTAGGCCAGTTGGATACTCTTTGTAAATATATTTCTGGAAATTTTGAGCAAACAAAGGTAGAAACTGTGAAGGAAAGTGTAGAAAAAGAGAAACAAAAATTCTTTGAGGAAGGAATAAAGAAGTGTAGTAGGGAATTTGACACACTTCTACTGAAACTGTGCAATTTATTGAAAGAATACAAAACTCTGTACAAAGACACCTATAAGATAAACTTTTTGACCTTGAATGTAGACAAAAAGATGAGCAAGGTACAGGAAGAGATCAATAAACTGGCTAATAATTTTGTTAACTCCCCCGATACACTATCAGTTTTTGAGGAAAAGATAACAAATTTTGAGGAAGAATTGCTCAAATTAGAGAGAGAAAAAGAGAAAATAATAAACAAGGAAATTTTTTTGAGATCTAAACTAAGTCCAAGATTGGACTATTTAGCATCTCTGCGTAAGGAAATCTCAGAGGCACTAACATAGGGTAGCAAGACACCGACAGAGCACTTGCAGCATCTCACCAGTACAGTATACAGAACTGAGATAGCAATAAAGGAGAGCAAGAAGTTTATGGATGGTATAAACTTAATTTTGGGAGATATTCTTCAGATAATACCTACCCAACTACAAGGTTGAGGTTATGAATTGGTACAACTACAAAATCTACTAACCTTTGTCATTGATGCCAAAGGGGGAGTAGTAGATGAGAAAATTCAAAACACACGGATCACATGCTCAAGGGGAGGCCTCACATTTTTGGTAACATTTTTTTGGTATACACAATTTTGGATAATACACATTTTTGGATATTTTTTTGAAATTTCTCATGAGTGTTGCCATCAATGCCAAAGGGGGAGATTGTTGGCATATGGACACTCCAATGAGACATTGTGTGTGATTGAAGGTTTTGTCATTGATAGCAACCTTGCAATCCTATGGCACCGGCAAGACCTTATACCGACAAAGCATTATACAAGCAACCTTGCAATCCTATGGCACCGGCAAGACATTATACCAGCAAAGCATTATACAAGCAACCTTGCAATCCTATGGCACCGGCAAGACATTATACTGGCAAAGTATAACACAAGCAAGATAGTGCACCGGCATCAGAAGATCAATCTACACCGGCACCGGCATAGAAGGAAATATGTATATCGGCATAGAGGCTGATAGGATTTTTGATATGTAATATTTTGTTTATCATTGTAAGTCGACTTGGCAAATTGTAAAATGACTCTTGTATATAAAAGAGATCATTATAGGCATTTGTAGGAGATGGATAGAATGCAATAAATAAATTATAAGGTAGACCTAATGTGCAAATTATAGGTCAAGGGTATATGTAAAGAACAGAGCAAGAACCGGTACTGAATCTGGCATTGAAGATGCTATTGTAAAGCAGTACAAAATATTGGATTTGTGTAAATCCTCATTGTAAGTCAGTGTGACTTCTTATTGAGCAGTGAGCTCTAGGCAGTTGGCCTTCCTGCATGTGCAGGCCCCTATTGTAAGTAATATTCTCTTATTAGCCAGTAAGTGAATATTGTGGGTCACAAATCCCACCAAGGTTTTTCCCACACCGGGTTTCCTCGTTAAACATCTTCTGTTATGGTGTTCTTTTCATGTGGATGCTTTTGATTCTGTTATTTGTATTAATTCTTGCATACCGATATACTGTTACTTTATATTCTGCATATTCAGTTTTAAGAAAATTTCAATACTGGTTAGATACTGATTCACCCCCCCTTCTTAGTATCTGTGGGAACCCTAACATGAAATTGGTAAGGAACTAGTTTCTATTGGAAAATATAAGTCAGTCACATATGGTGTTAAATATGGAAAAGAATTAAAGAGGTGTGATTTAGTGAAAAGGGATATATTCGTAGCTGATTTTATGAAGATGTTTCAAGAGAAACTAGTATATGAGTACATAGGTCTCACACATAGAGCTAGGTGGTTAGATGAGCAATTCAAGTTGTGTAAGGACACTTTCCCCCTCAACACTATTATCTCTATCATTTATTTTTCTGAGAATTATACACTAAAGCCACAAAATGAAGTACAATCTATGTATTGCCACTCTACACAAGTTACAATTTTTGTATACATAGCATTCATGCATGCACATGATAGCACCGAGGAGGACATAAAGGTTATAAGAGAATATCACTTCTATATCAACGATGACCGTACTCATTCCTCAGAGTTTGTGCAAGGATGATTTATAGTCTTCTATGATAGTTTAAGGGAAAGAGATATAAGATACAACCAACACTTAATATGGATGGACAATTGCACCGCACGATTCAAGAATGCAAGGATGTTCTACTAGTTGACTAGGATGCATGCGACAAGTGGTGTGCAACATTTTTGAAATTTCATTGAGGCAAGGCATGGAAAGGGAGAGCATAATGGTGCGGGAGCATGTGTGAAAAGAGCTCTTACCAGAGAGGAATTGAAGTATGAAGGTGGTGCAATGTTAATAGATGCAAAAACAATTGTGCAATGGTGTAGCTCTACGATGGGACTAGGTAATGTAGGTAAGTCTATGGTTTCTAGATATTTTTGGTTAATAAGTGAATCTAACATTGAAAACTACCTAGATTGGTGTACACTTATTGGATCAAGTGACATGCATTCATTTAGAAGTTCAAATGCAACATCACTAGCTATTTATACTAGACATATTGCATGCTTTTTCTCTTCGTGTATGCATTTTTTGTGGGATGAATGTGAATCAAAAGAGTGGGTTGACCAATGGTCTTGTAGACCTTTGCAAACCCTAGATACATATCAACTTCCTAGAGCACTACAAATAAAGTGGATTTTGACCATGTATCAAACATAGTTGAACCAGGTAAAGGGTTGCAATTTGCTACAATTTTAAGCTTAATTTATTAGTATTAACTTATGTTGATTTTGGTATTAACTTATATCCTTTTATTAAATGTAGGTCATGTATATGCAATTATTGTGGATGAGAACAACGAAGAAGGAACAAATTACTTTTTGTGTCGTTGTATTGAGGCCAAAAAGAAATTTACTTCTATAGTTGTTGATGGAGAGGGTATTGAGTACCCAATATGATTTTTTCTTGTGAGAGGGACATGGCTTAGAAGGTACCCTTGTTGTGTCGAGTTGTATTGAGACCTCTTAAACTCATTTATTTAGCAGTCGTTGTATTGATTTTGGTATTATCCTTCTATAAAATGCAGGTACCCTATCAAAAATTCTAATGCCTGGTTGTTTGAGGATTTTGAGACACATAGACATATTCTTCATTACTCAAACCTTCTTGTTGCAACAAATATTCATTTGATTAAATATCGTGGTAGACCTCTTAACAAGGATTAGTGGAAAGTTCATGAATCAGACCACGAGGCAATACTTGAGACACTAAGGGTTAGAGCTGATCCAAAAGGTTCACTTGATTGATTTTGGGCCATCTAGAAGAATAATTCTACAATATGATAGAATAATTTTGACAATTTTGTATATATCTTTTGCGAAACGTTGTAACTTTTCTTTTTTGGATGTGCTCTACATGCATATGCGCTGTAATATGCATATGAGTTATAATGTGCATATATAGATGCCAAATTTTGTATGTAAAAACATCAATGAGTTGTAGTGTGCATATCTAGATGCTAAATTTTGTATAAAAAAACAACAATGAGTTGTAATGTGCATATCTAGATGCTAAGTTTTGTATAAAAAAACAACAACGAGTTGTAATTTGCATATTTTGATACAAAATTTTGTAAATATAAACAATAATGAGCTTGATCGTTTATATAAGATGCCAAATTTTATATATGAAAGTGTCCATGGGGCCGATTTGCAAATTTTGAGAGCCCAAATTTGTACCATTTGATTATAAATACACTTGTAATAAACTTGTACCATTTTATTATAAATAATTTAGTCTGATTCTGACATATGTTAAATAACTTGAAAATGGGTATCTGAATATGCAATTTTTTTCCAAGTGTTTTGGGAAAGTTTTGAGTTATTATTGAATTACCTGATTTGAAGGGCTAGTAGGAATAGTCTGAATCTGAGATAGGATTTTTGTAGGCAGTGACAACATGACCCCATAGGTTCAAACAGATCATCCATCAGTGCCACAGTCTCTGAGTTACGCTATGTCAAAGTTTGATTGTTTTTTCCACTTTGAGCGCTCAAGAGAAAACGTCACTACGAGGTGGCTTGTAATAATCAGATATCTTGGGGAGCAAGATAAGGGCATGTCTAGCATAAACCCGACCACCTAGATGCACTCGCGCTGATAGTTCATTCCCACGACAAGAAGAACAAAAGATGCACTATTTTGCCACCTCTCACTGACGGTTTTTGATGCGACAGAAAAAATATCACCACAAGAAAACAGAATTGAGTTGCCCAAAACTGAGATAAAATTTTGTACGCAGCAACAACACGATCCCATAGGTTCAAACGGATCATCCATAAGTTCCACGGTCTCCGAGTTACGCTACGTCAAAGTTTGACCATTTTTTCTACTTTGAGCGCTCAAGGGGAAAAGTCGCTACGAGGTGGCTCGTAACGATCAGACATCTTGGGGAGAGAGGTAAGGGCACACCTAGTGTAAACATGGCCACCCAAACATGCTCGCGCTGACGGTTCATTGCCATGACAAGTAGAATGAAAGATGCACTATTTTGCCACCTCCCACTAACAGTTTTTGATGCAACAGAAAAAATCTCACCACAAGAAAATGAAATCGAGTTGCCCAAAACTAAGATAGGACTTTTTAGGTAGCAACAACACAACCCCATAGGTTCAAACAGATTGTCCATAAGTGTCATGGTCTCCGAGTTACGAGATGTCAAAGTTTGACCATTTTTTCCAATTTGAGCGCTTAAAGGAAAACGTCACTACAAGGTGGCTCGTAACGATCGGACGTCTTGGGGAGTGAGACAAGGGCACACCTAACATAAACCCAGCCACCCAAAAGAGCTCGTGCTGACAGTTTGTTCCCACGACAAGCAGACGAAAGATGCACTATTTTGCCACCTCTCTTTAACGGTTTTTGACAATTTTTGATGCAATAGAAAAAATCTCACCACAAGAAAACAGAATTGAGTTGCCCAAAACTGAGATAGGATTTTTTAGGCAACGACAACATGACCACATAGATTCAAATTGATCATCCATAAGTGCCATGGTCTCTGAGTTACGGGATGTCAAAGTTTGACCATTTTTCCACTTTGAGCGCTCAAGGGAAAACATCGCTACGAGGTGGCTCATAATGATCAGACGTCTTGGGGAGTGAGACTAGGGAACACCTAGCATAAACCCGGCCACCCGAATGCGCTTGCACTGATGGATCGTTCTCACAATAAGAAAAATGAAAGATGCACTATTTTGCCACCTCTCACAACTAACAAATTTGATCACATTTCAATAGAAAATAACTAAGTTTCAAGAATATCATGTTTCATATATATCAATGAACAAATTGGATCGAATATCAAGTTTCATATATATCAAAATGAACAATAATCGTGTACATATATAAAAAAAATGGCATAGATGCCAAATCAATAATAGTTACAAAAATATGGCATGTGCCATGTCTGTCAAAGTCGATATATACATATACAAATGTCAAATATATAAAAAATTGGTCCTTCAATGACCACAACTATAACTATATGTCTCTATCGGTATCTACGACTGTGGTGAATCATCAAAATTGAGCCTTTTCGAAGTAGTACGTGGCTCTGCAAGTGGTTGCACAAGGACAATTCAAATGTTGAATCGGATATATTTTCTCAATATAAGATCAAAATAACTAAATACTGAACTCTAAATTGTTTGAAGTTGAAATGTTGACTACCTCATCTCTGTCTTTTGCAATTCGGTGAGGCTAAGGATACGTGGGATGTCCTGAAGGAGGTTGCAACTGGTAAAACAACATTAATACATGTTAATGACATATATGTCAAATAACACATAATAACTAAAAATGAATAGACTAAAAAACTAAAGCATACCGGAACCTCAGATGGATGTGTTATGGTCGTAGGAGGCAAAGTCACAGATGAATCAGTTACAACCATTTCCTATATCCATGGTAAGTGATCCAAAAGGAGTTAACTAGACGGTTTCAACTCCGTTGTGCACTTAGTGAAAAGGAGTTGATCTAAAACAGACATACCTTTTTCCTTGGTCGTGTTGGATCCCATAATATACGTGTAGGACTTCTACCAGAAATGGAATGGTAGAATAATAGTAGGAAGTTTGGAAGGGGCTTGTAATAGTTTAAAGACAATCATACAAGTTAATAACCCAAATTTGTTGACAAACTAAATAAAACAAATATTTTTAACATATTTAGAAAAAATGCACACCGAAGCCTCATATAGTTCTCCTGTAACCTTACGAGGCCTAGTCGAATCTGATGCAACTATTACCATTTCCTGTATGAAAAATGATAACGTATGATATAGACATAAAAATATTTAGTTATTTCGAACAAGCAAGAATGCAATCCAAAGTAAATATGAAGATATCACCTCTTCCCTCCAGTGAACCTCATCAATATCGGGTGCATTCATTAATTCCGTAAACCCCATATGTTTATGTATATAGAAAAAATAAATTAAGTGCATTTATCAATATCTACATATACATGTTTAATCATAATACATTTCAACAATTGGATTTAAATTGTAGTGAATTACCTTCTGTCGTTTGGGTGTCCGAGAGGATATCTTTTTCTGCCTTGGAGTGCTAGAGGATGGCTTTCTCACATGAGATGTCCTCGAGGTAGGTGGGGTAAAATAATGGAAAAAAATTAACATAAGGGAAAAGAACATGTATTTAATATATTACTTAAGTCAAAAATATATAAATCTAAATGGTACCGCATAGCTATCTTGGCCAAAGTCAATGGCTGAAAGCGTGATATCATCAAGTTGGGACATCTCAGCCACTAATAAGCCCTACAAAATATCAAGTAATGATACATATAATTAACAAAATATATTTTGAATCCAATGTATTATTATATTTTTAACAAATTTACAAATCTTTACCTTTGGTGGCGAAACTACCCATGACCGTGGAGTTGACTGAATAGTATGTGGTGTACTCCCACCACCTATTGTACCCTGCAATGCATTTTATTTATATGTCACTTTAAATTGTTCTAAAAATAAAAATTCATTTCTTTTTATAAGATGTAGTCACTTAATTGATAACATGTCATAAACAGAATTAAATGCATCTGTGTCTGATAGAGAGGGTACAACATATTGAGCAGTTCATCAGTGAGGGCCACATCCTCTGCAGTGGAAGCATGGCATCTACTCCCGCAACATGTACATGAATGAGATGTCCCACCATCCTTGTCTGCTTCAGTGTCTACACCAGAACATACACCCTAGTAGGTGGGGCACATATGTTGAATGGGTTGTCTTGTGCCAAATGATGCATGAGGTGCTGCTGATGAAGGAGGTTCCGCTGAGGAAGGAGTTGTTGCTGATGAAGGAGGTGTCATTGATGAAGGAGGTGTTGCAGGTGCTGGTACATCCTCTGCTCCAAACAGATGTGTGCTATGTTGAACAATGACATCAGTCAATGATGCAGCTGCCTAAAGAGTCTGTAATTCCATAGACTCCTTCAAGGATAGATGGGCAGTGACATGAACCATGGGTTTAGGAGCTATATGTCTCCTATGTTGTGGATCTACCACCCTATGGGCCCTAGGTCTATCCTGCGCAGATTCTCTCCGTCTACCCTAAAATTATCAGATGTCAAAGTAATTTGGCTTCTTGCTAAGGATAAACTCACAATACAACTTTCTCAAAAAATATAGAGGCACCTCCCAATTATTACAAGGTGGTTGGTCAGAGACCATATACCACCTATCCCAAAAATCTTCTTTCAACCGAGCATGAACACACCAATGTATAGGAATCCGAGTCGTATTTAGTTTTAGGTTTTTACTGGTAACATGATCGGTGAAAAGAGCACATATGTCATCTTTAACTATGCCCTTTTTCTTCACTTGATCATATGACAACCCATCCGCATAAAATGTTTGACATCTATCCCTCCATGAACCCCATTTAGTAACCTCCCTAGATACCTCATTTGCACTATTAGCCATTGATTCTAGTGTTTTGGAAAGGGTTGAGTGGTGCTCAAGCCTGGAGGTCCTCAACCTATTCACCAATATAGAAATTTGGGCACTATTTTGTGTAAGGCGATTGATGAGATCCTCTTGTGTAACATCTACATGATCTAATGGAGGACGTGGAGGGTTTCGGGGTGGTGGTGGTTGTTGAGGAGCAGCACTTTCAGGATTTTGAGGGTTTTCTTGTTGCTCTTGTGCAATGTTAACAAGGTTTTCTTGTGTTGTTTGTGTAGGAGGAGGTCTTTGTTGTCTGTTTCATTTTTGGGGATTGCTTGAAGAATCTAACATCAAATTAATAAAAACAAAACTTAAATCAATTAAAAAACCCTAATTTAATTAAAATGCAAAGAAAAATAATCCAACAAATCAAATCTTACCTGTTCGACGGGGTGCCATTGTTGAAAATTGCTCTCGATGTTAGGAAAATAAAAAATAGTTGCAAACCCATGCGGGTTCGATGCTTTTTTGGCTTCTCCTTGCTGCTATTCTACGGGTTTTGGTGTTGAAAATGGCCAAAACTAGTGGCCTACACAAAAGAAATATGTTTCTCAAAACCCATACGGGTTTTAAGAAACTTTTAAAAAATTTATTTTAAAAAAATGTTCATCAAAACCAGTATGGGTTTTGAGGAACTTTTGGTTTTTTTTATTGTTTTTTCTCTAGGCTTGGTGTTACCAAGCCTAGCACATTTTTGAAATTTTAGAACCCGCATGGGTTATGAATTTTTATTTTTTTTTGGCATGTGGCCACTTTTCTATTCACCATCTTGGTGCACTTACCCACACACAAGATCCAATTAACAATGCATAACCAAAAACCAAATAAACTCCTAGAGGCCAACATAACATCGAGGCATAGATGTTAATGCAAGGAACAAGGGGACACGTGTACAAAGGAGTATCATCACATGCTAAACCAAGAAACAAGGCACTAGCCTAAGGGCATGTGGAGACATCTCAACCTTTGAGAGACTAAGGGAGATTGGCTTTCCGTCTCCATGGCCTTCTCATGCTCATCTTAAAAAATCCTCCCTAGGATTGAGTCATGAGGCACCAACAATGTATTATTTTTTATTAGTTATCTAACTACCCATCCCATTTATTGATTAATTATCACCTAATTAGAATACAAGGTAAGCTCTTGTGCACCCCAAGAGTTTGGACCTCATGCATCCTTACAAGGAACCTCATGATAGCCCATCTCCAATGACCCTTGATCAACGCAAAGGATCCCACTCCCTCTACATGGTCCTATAAACAAAACACAAGAGGCTCTAAGAAATAAGGTAAATTGGAAATAAAACACCATGCCTTAACATCCCACACAAAGACACATAACTCACAAAAGTTAAACTTCAACATAAATGAAAATTGAGCCTCTTCATCAAAGAGATGCATAAACCAAATCATAATGTTGTCGTAAATAAAACAAGCATAACTCAGCAAGATCTCCACACTTGCTGTCCCAAAATCAGCAGCGTGCATATTTCAATCTCATGGCCAAAACCCTCATGGGAGCATCCACAAAATCCACATAAAACATAAGGCCAAACAATGGTGGAAAGAACCCAAGAGTGACATAAAAAAAAAGATAACCAACATCCTCAAAACACAAGAAATTCAAATAGCCTTTGGTACTTGTTGTGACTTATTCACACATCGCCCCATTGCAAATAGGGACCCCTACTTTTTGCTTTTCTAGGGTTTGTTTTCTTGGTCTTCCAGGTTCCAGTCTATTGACCTTTTGCATTTGAAGGGTCACCAGGGGGCTCATTAGGATAGCAAGCTCTTCTTGAGTCAAGTGGATCTCCTCAAGAGGTCAGGTCAATTGAGTGATTAGGGGTAATTTAGATAATTCCTAGGGTGTTTTTTGTACTATCTGGTCGCACTTCAAGTTGCTAAATCTAACCTTGGTTGAATGCATAATGTCCTCCTAGGTCCCATCCCTTGCATCAAGGATAGAGAAAATTCACCTTGAGAAGTTTGGAATGTTATCCTGATCCTCAAATGTCCTAAAATTTGGCTATCTGGAATGTCATCCTGATCCTGAGATTTGACTAAGTCTGGAAAATTGAAGAATCCTCCAAAAACTAGATTTTGCATTACAACTCTTAGAGGTCCGAAACCACTCTCAAACATCCTAACAACATATATGGAATATAACTTAAAGTATAAGAAAGAAGAAAGATATAAAGAAATGTCACTTTTATACTTAAATGTTATATTCCATATATGAATCCTAACGGAGAGACCAAAATGTCAAATTTCGCTCCTGACCCTTCCAAAGGGTCTAGAGCGAATTCCTCTATAGGACATTCTACTTTGAACCAAACTTAGAACTAACTCATTCCCAGTCATTATTAAGGGCAAAAAACTTGTTTAGATGAAGAAATATGAGAGATGAAGTCAAAATCTGAGCCTAAGGGTGAAAGGGTCCAGAGAAAAATTCATATAAGACCCTATTTTCTTCACAAAGTCTCCAAATGAATGCCAAGTTGACCTTGATAGAGATAAAAGGAGGCCTAAAAATGTATATCCAAGACAAGGAGAGGAGAAGGGAAATGGGAAATTAGCTCAAAATAAGAATTTCGCGCCTAACCCTTCCAAAGGGTCCAAAGCGAAATCCACTTCTCCTCTATTTTTCTCTTTAACATGACCAAATTTGTAACTCCTAAGGCATGGTTGAATGAATTTAATGCATATTTTCCTTTGAAAGGAGGTTTGAGGCGATTAAATGGTGAAAATCAACCTAGAATGAGAATTTCGCTCCTAACCCTTCCAAAGGGTCCAGAGCAAAATCCTCAATTTGACCCCCTATTTTGCCTAAGACGTTGAAAAGTGAGGATTTTGAGCTAAGTGGATGGAAAATGGACTTGATTGTGGTGAGAAGAGGTGAGTTTGATCAAATTTGAGGGTAAATTGAATGGAAGAAGTGAGAAATCAACCTAGAATGGAAAGTTCGCTCCCGACCCTTCCAAAGGGTCTAAAGCGAAATTCCCCATAAACACTATTTTCTTCCTTGTTTAGACTAAAAGCCTTGTTCCTTGGACATAGTGGGGGTAAATGGACATTTTATTGCATTATGAAGTGAATGAAAGCATTTGAAAGTGAGGATTTTGTCCAAGATTGGGAATTTCGCTCCTGACCCTTCCAAAGGGTCCAAAGTGAAATTCTCCATAAACCTCATTTTATTCATTGTTTAGACCAAAATCTTAGTTCCTTCGGAATATTTGGTAGTGGATTGACATTTTTTGCCCTTAGGAAGTGACTAGAAGTGAAGGAGTGAAGGATTTTGTCCTAAATCATGAATTTCGCTCCTGACCCTTCCAAAGGGTCCATAGCGAAATTCTCAAAATCTCCTTTTTCTTCAAATTTTATGTTAAGTGTTGATCAGGGTGAATTGAGATTGAGGATGTCCTTAATCATGCCTTTGAATGGCTTGTTACCACCAAAAATGAAGGTTTTTGAGCTAAAACTTGAATTTCGCTCATGACCCTTCCAAAGGGTCCAGAGCGAAATCCTAAATAGCTCATGTCCTTGGCCATGGTTTTGAGTGAATTTCTCCTTTCAAGCCATTTTGAGGTCAAACAGGTGTTGTCTTTGTGAGAGGAGGATCCAAAGTTGAGAGTCAAAGGAAAGAAAGGTATGAAGAGTGAATCTAGGTGAAGGAAAACAAGCAAATCTTGAATTTCACTCCTGACCCTTCTAAAGGGTCTAGAGCGAAATTCCCAAAATCACCTAATTTTCTCATGATAGCAACTAAAATATGAATTCCTATGCCTTGGAAGAGAGAAGGCTAGTATATACTTGCTTTGGGAGGCAATTTGGAGTAAGGAAAGGATAGAATTTGAGCCTAGGGAAGAATTTTGCTTTTGACCCTTCCAAAGGGTCCAAAGTTAAATCCTTAAAACCTCTATTTTGCTCTACATTCGAAACCAAGATTTTTGTTCCTATGGCATGGTTGGGAAGAGATTAATGTGTTCTTTCCTTGAGAAGAGATTTGAGGCAAGGAGATGATGAAATTTGAGATAAAATGCAAATTTCGCTCCTGACCCCTCCAAAGGGTCCAGAGCGAAATTCCTAGGAGGTCTAATATTTTGCCTAGGTCCTTGAGCAAAACCTATTCCTTGGAAATTTTGGAGGTGAATGACTTGATCTTGGTAAGGCAATTTTGAAAATGAGGTCTAATTGAAAAAAATAACAAATTTCATTCCTGACCCTTCCAAAAGGTCCTAAGCGAATTTTATTATAGGGCCTGTCCCTTGAGAGGATCTTGAGTGAATTTCATTCTAATGCCTTCTTGTTGATGATTTAAGGTAAGAAATGTTATGTTGGGATAAATATATCATGTGTACTTAATCATCTTTTGATTTGTTTTGCAGATGGAGAAAATCAGGCCAGGACAAGGACAACCTATTCTAAGCCCATCATCATCAAGGATATTCCAAATGCATAAAGGAAGACTCAAGGTGTTTTGAAGCGTTGGAATACTACAAGTGTTCGAGGAGTTGCCAGCTATCTCCAAAACCTTCACTTGGCCACACAAAGGAACCACATGATGACATAGAAGATTGGCCTTACCAACACTTCAAGGTGAGGTATGCTACCAAAGAAAGAAAACTTGACAGTGAGAAGGCCTCATAAAGCACATGGAAGTCAAGGAGGTACATCATTCGTCACATCATCAAATTGAGACAGAAAAGAGATCAACCTAGGCACAAACGTCAGACAAGGTGGCATCCCAGTCATTTTTTTCTCCAGTCAGATTGGTCCACCTCAGCATGTCCAGATTCAATGCACCTAATTTATCGAGGATGGCACTAACTTCGGTGTACCTACCCCTGCTTCCTATTGGTCATCACTCCTGAAATGTAATTTTCTCATTGGCTAAGGAAGTTTTTTGTAACAAACCCTAATTAGGGTTTCTATCCTATAATCCTAGCCATTGATTCTAAGTCAATCAGAGCCATCAATCTGTAAAGGGCTCTCTATATAAGGCCCTGGCTCTTCATTGTAAAGGGTTAATAGTTAGAGAATAGTTAGGAGTTAGCAAAAGAGAGATAATCAATAATTAGTAGCTCAATAGTAGATAGCATTTTAGAGTAGAGTAGAAAGAGAAGGCAAAGATTGTTGCCAAGACATTGTTGCAAAAGACATGTAAACTTCATTGAAGGAATGGTGAATTCTATGTGTCGATTCTACAATTTGCATGGTCTCTATACTTCTCAAATTTAATTTCATGTTATTAGATGAATGGAAGAAATTTGTATATCCATACTACTAGCGGTTTGTTGATTGCAAACCTGCCTTGCGTAGTCAACTGGAATCATTCAACTTAAGTTTAACTTCAAATATCGCTTCTTCATTGGTCTGCATCAACCTGACGGTGTCTATGCTTGTAGCGGTGATCTGAACATCTTAAAGCTATCCTTAGAAGATCGCACTAACCTTGTGGAGATGATCATAGCATGTCAAAGCAAGACTTAGTTAGAGTTTCATCAAAGGTCATCCATTGCTCCTACATTCTTAGTGTTAGAATTAGATTCCTCTCCAACCCTTATCTTTTTTTCCCTTTTTTTTTAAATCAAAGATCAGTAAAGACCCACGTTCCAGTGATATCCAAAGTAAATCAGGCGCTCAGGTCATCGAATGTAAGTCCCCTTGTGATTCCAGCAAAATCACATCATACCACAAAAGCTTATTCACACATAGAGATCCTACATATCAGAACCTTGGAGTTGCTTTGATTGATCCTTCGGCAAGATCTCCAGCAGTCGGGGAAACTTTGTACAAGAAAGGATAAGATACCTTAGTATTTTATTCTGTGTTCGCATGTACATGAAAAACACATCAACAGTACCCAAAAAGATATCATAACACAAATGAAAATTGGCATCCAATCATCAAAGACAATATGACAGGTGGGGGCAGTGAATATCTTACGATTAGCCCGCGCTTTCACTCACGGGCTCTCCCCAATATCTTAGATAAACTTCAGAAATAAACACATAAATAGGGTCCTCAACTAAATATTACTTGACTCTTACAATAAATGAACTTATACGCACAGCTGAAACAATCGTTTTCAACAATCAATTGACCATCGCACATCACATATATATACATATATTGAAATCATGCTTTAACAATTCAAGAGGGAGAAACAAATTCGAATTGCAATATTAATCTGAGACAATCACATATTTAAAACATCGTATCGTTGATCATATATACACACGTATTTAAATTATACTCAGTCAATTCGAGAGGAGAAAAGAAAACAATTTGTAATTATAATTTGAATAAACACTCGCATTCCTCTAAATGTGACTTCGCTACCCAACCATCGAAATTGGGTAGCTAAAGCACAAAATAAGTGAGTAAATAACGATTTCATAATTTGAAACTAAATTTCGTAACTATTGTGCAGACTGGGTGAATGAGTTCACCCCCATGCTATAGTTGGGCGACGTTAATCTTGTAAGGGAAAACAAATTAATTATTTGCAAGCATCGAATCTTATTATTTGTTTTTTTTACATCTCTTTTTTTTAAGCTTCGAATTCATGTGAAAGGGGTGTTGTGCAACAGCACCCACCACAGTATGGTGGATGCTATGGCATCCCCCACATTGTGGGTAGTGCCGCAGCACCCAACCCACTTAGTGGGTTTAAAACAATCACTAGGGGGAAAAAAATACATGGGGGCGGCAAAGTAGAAATTGTCGCCATGAATCAATAGGGTGCAGCAAATTGATTAAAGGCCATCAAAAATTAAAATGTGAAAATAAGTATTTGCAGCAGGTTTACATAGAACCCATAAAAATTTGTAACAGGGTTATAAAGAACCCTCAATAATCAGAGAGATCCAAGATTTCACACTCATTGCACATGGGTAATTCAATTTATAAAATTAAATCACAAATTCCATACATTCCAAAATCAGATAACAACATTTCTTCTTCTAAACAAAAACCCCCGTGAATACATTCAAATTTTGGGACATAGGAAGAAGGAAAAACAGAAATTTCATTTATAATTTTGGATTGATAGCATAGAAAAGGAGGGGAAATCAGAAACCTTCCTCTTCTCGTGTGGTGAAGATGAAATCTTTGAGAGCAAACAAATCCCTTCCAAAAGCCATCTCTCTCTTTTTTCCACCAATGGAATTGCTCCCTTTCCCTTTTATCCCTCAAATTCCATCAAACCTTAGCTAAAATAATAAAATATCTCCATCTAATATTCTTTATGACTTTTTAATATTAAGTTTGTTTTTTCATTTACTTCATGGGATTCCAAAATTAAACTAATAATACCATAATATCATTTCTAATTAAAATTGTCATTGAGAATATAACATTGAAATAATAATAAAAAGGTAAATATATAGAGGGTCTTATTTTAATATCCACCCTCATTATCAAATATCACCAATAATTAAAACTAATTAAATAATCAAGTCACATACAATAAATAATAACAAAATTGCCAATGATTTGATAAATATTTGGGGCGAAATAATTTAATAATTATTAATCTTCACCCAATTTCAAAATCGCTAGATCATGATAATAATTCGAATAAGCGAAAATCAAAATAATATTATTTAAATCTCAAAAGCACAATTAATGAAATAATCAAAGATTATTAGAATGTCAAATATCAAACTTTAATAAATCGAAATAAACATTATTAAATAAATCAAAGTAGATATTATTAAATAAAACTAAATAAATATTATAAAATAAATCATTAATTAATATTTAATGGCAACTGAACATTATTGATCAATAGACATAATTAAACAAATTAAATTAACTGACCAAATATACAGCTCACCATACCACATACTCACATATCATGATGACATGACGAAATGGCGGTTCACGCTAAGACTGACGACAACACTAGCGACCATACTAGACCTAGGGTGTGAGTAGGGAACTAATGACATCTCTGACCATATATTGGCAATTGGGAAGAGACACACTCTCACCTATCAAGCCAGGGGAGCTTGCACATAGTTGTCCAGGAGGAATGAATGCTTTAGTACCTGCAAACCTACAACCACAAAATGATGCATGTGCATACATACATGCAATGTATGTCTACAATGTATGAAATCATGCAATGTATATCTACAATCATCAATAAGATACACATGGAAAACCAGAATAACCTTCATGCATTATTTATGTCTAATCATATCTATCATACCCATCGCTTAAAGTAAAGATCCGATCAAGTCTACTAAAATGGAACGGGAGTCGGCTCAAGGGTGAACTCTACACCATCATCTGTGTAGCCAATAGACAACATGGGTCCCCATAATGTCTAACTTCCTAATCGAAATCTTGAACACCCTTCAATGGCCTCGACAAACCTATCGTGGGTATCGCATCAACTAGATCAAGGAGGGGCATTACATATTATTTATAACTAAAATAGTTTTCTCTATAGAAAGTTACTAAAGGTAGCCATCAAAATTTAAAACCGAATTAAAAATCTAAAATTAAAGATAATATCTCTATGTATGTCCCAATTAAATTAGATAGTATAATTTTAAAGTTGAGCAAAATCAATTTTTCAAAGGCATTTTCTATTAATTGAATAGTATAATGAATAACTAACTTTTGTGTAGTCAATAAATTAAATCTATTTTCTTTTAAATAAATAGCAGCTTTCTTTAAAGATATTTATTAAAGATAACAATTGAATTAAAGATGTATTTAAAAAAAAAATCTAAAATTAAAGATGATATCTCTATGCATGTCCCTATTAACTTAATGGTAATTTTGTAGTTCAACATAATCAATTAAACAATATTTTTAAAGACATTTTTTATTAATTGAATAGTACAATAAATAACTAACTAATATGCACTCCCTAAAAAATTAATTTTTTTTAAAAAGAAAAAAATTCCCTTTTTAGAAAGCTATAAAGAAAAAAATGATTTCCTTTATATAAATTTATAAAAGGTAGCCATCATAAATAAAATTATATATATATATATATATATATATATATATATATATATATATATATATATATAAAGATAATATAAGTAAAATTTATTCCAAATATCAGCATTTCACCAAAATTGAACCCACCTCTTTGGAAAACAAAATCCCTTCTAGACTACAATTATTAATTTGATTTGTCCAACCTCAATAGTCATTGATCACTAAATGTTAAAGATGTTGCTTTTTATGAAATAGAATAACAAGAAAAGTTGCCTATTGATGTGAAAACCAAATCTATGCTCTGGTTGCAAGTGTTGTAACTACAATTTGCATAATGGCAGATGGAGGAAGGTCTTGCATGCAATTAAATTAATCAAGATAAATATATGCATAACTATTTAAGTTTAATTAATTAATATGAACATTATTAATCATATTATTTATTGATCTATTTCTTATTCAAATACCAAAATATAATAGATTTTTAAGTATTGGAAAATCACAATTAAAAAAATCATCTTTTAAATTAAAATAAACAAAAATTAAAAAAATTTGTTTAAGAGTAATTCACCACTTTTATTTCTACCTCTTCACATGCCCATTTTAGATATAGCAATTCATTCATTTTTAACTCCAGCACAACAAAATATTCAAAGCAATATGACGGATTTACTATTAAAGTATTCAATGAAGGAGAATTTCTCAAAATAAAACTTATCATGGCTAATTTTCTTTACTCTGATGTGGCCTTTCCATACAAAATGTGACCAATTTATGGGCCAAATCGAACATCTTGTTTGAAAAAACATTGGCCATGAAATCAGTAAAAGAAGAGAAATGTTAACATCATGGTTGGAATCCTTGGATTTCTTCAAGGTCAAAAAGATGCTAAGGAGAGTTGGAGGAGAAGCCACAAAATCTCAAGACAATATATTGATTTACAATGTGCTATATGTGTGTGTGTGTGTGTGTGTGTGTGTGTGTGTGTGTGTGTGTGTGTGTGTGTGTGTGTGTGTGTGTGTGTGTGTGTGTAAGAGAATTGAATTATGAAAATAAAAATCCAAATCTACAAGCTTTAAAGGAAAACATCCATATCACATTAAAATGGAAAGCTACCTAATATACAAAATTGGTTGAAGGCTAAATGCATGTCAACTTAAATGAGTTTCATTTTTATTGACAGAGAATCTTACATCTATCTATGAGCCTAATACACCTCTCAGCGTAATTAAAGCTTAAGGGGTCATGAGAGAATTTATTAAGATGCCCTAATAAGATGGTTTAAGAGGAGAAGTGTGTTTTTAATCAATCTCTCAAACTATGTGATGAACATGTGATCAAAGCATGTATCATATTATCACATTACATAAATATAATTCTAAGATCTATAATTTAAGGTCCTAAAAAAAATAAAAGCTTAAGGAATCATGAAAGAATGTCTTAAGGGATCCTAATGGGATGTAAAGAATGAGGTTGGATAAAATTATTAAGATAGAGGTCCTAATAGGATGGTTTAAGGGAAGAAGCGCTCTTTTAGTCAATATCTCAAACTATGTGATGAATGTGATCCAAGTATGTATCATATATGACCACAGTAGATAGATATAATTCTATGATCTTTGGCTTAAGGTCCTAGGTAAAATAAAATATTAAGGGGTAATGAGAGAGTGTCTTAAGGCTTCCTAATAGGATATCAAGTGTCAGGTTGGATAAAATTATTAAGTTAGAGGTCCTAATAGGATTTCTTAAGAGGTCAAGAGAGTTCATGCCTTAAGGAGTCCTAAAAGGATGGCTTAAGGGGAGAAGAAATCTTTTAATTAGTCTCTCAAACTATATGATGAATTTGATCAAAGTATGTATCATATGACCACTTTACATAAATGTAATTCTAGGATCTATGGTTTAAGTTCCTAGGTAAAATAAAAGTTTAAGGGGTCATGAGAGGATTTCTTAAGAGGTCTTTATAGGATGTCAAGCATAAGGTTGGATAAAAATTTTATGCTAAAGGTCCTAATAGGAGGGCATAAGGGGAGAGGCATGCTTTTAATAAATCTCTCAAACTATGTGATGAATGTGAACAAAGTATGTATCATATGATCAAATTACATAAATATAATTCAAGGATTCATGGTTTAAGGTCCTTAGTAAAATGAAATCTTAAGGGGTCATGAGAAAATGTCTTCAAGTTTCCTAATAGGATGTCAAGTATGAGGTTGGATAAAATTATTAAGCTAAAGGTCCTAATAGGATGGATTAAGGGGTCAAGAGAGTTCATGTCTTCTGGAGTCCTAGTAGGATGAATTAATGGGAGAAGCGATCTTTTAATCAATCTCTCAGACTATGTGATGAATTTGATCAAAGTATGTATCATATGATCGCATGACATAAATATAATTATAGGATATTTTGTTTGAGGTCCTAGGGAAAATGAAAGCTTAAGGGGTCATGAAAAAATATCTTCAGTTGTCCTAATAGGATGTCAAATAAGAGGTTGGATAAAATTATTAAGCTAGAGGTCCTAATACGATGGTTTAAGAGGTCATAATGCCATGTGAACTCAAATTTGGTTTAAAATAAAAATTTTATTTTGGTTAAATGAGTGATATTTATAGGTCATGAGAACTAATTATGGACTTTCTTACCTTTCAATGTGATGAGGATGCAATGCTTCATTTATAAATTCCCTCTTCTTAACCCTCTTTGATTGATCCTTTTTCCTAAATCCCCTTAATTTACATGGCATACATTTCCTAGGTCCATAAACCATGATTGTGGAATAGTTTTGTCCTAATTCAAGTTTACTATATAGATCTTTAATAATAAGTTTGTAAAAACTTTGAGCATCTAACATTATACAAATTGATCAAATATGAATGATTGATTTCACTATTATTAGTGGCTTAATGGAATTAAGGAGATTAATGACTAATTCCTTAACAATTAATTTGGACCCTAGGATATTTCACGACTCAATAACTTAGCATGTGATGGTTGTGGTTTTGGTTTGTGTTCTCAGATGAATATGGGGAGAAATTTATTTTAGTTGTTTTATTATACCTTAAAATCTTAATATTTAAAAACTATCGCAGATATTCTAAACATGTAAAAAATAAAATATTTAAAATAAATTTATTAAAACTTAAAATCAAAATATTTAATAAAAACTAATCTACAAAACTCTTTTTTTCATTTAAAAAAAAAAAAATAGAAAAAAATGCAAAAAACCTAATTTGAGGGGTTGGTAGTCGAATGAGAAGCTCCATTGATTGGGATCGCATATGCTTTCCTTTCGCTATCAAAGTAAAATGAGATGGAAGTTATTTAAAAAAAAAAGTTTTTGCAAACAAGGTCTGAATTCAAAATTCTAGGCTCGAGATCCCACCGCACATTCGGATCTTGTTCTATTTTGGTTTTGGATCTCTAGACAACACAAGATCCCATTTATTTTCAATAAGGATCCCATTTCATTTGGCTCAATCAGGTAATTTTTCCTAAGTTAGAAACTTCTACTCTAAGTGGACTCAACTTGTGCATTTACCCATATGATAGTTGGATTGTAAATATCAATTATACTTGTTAGTTATAAAAAGAATACCATGTTCCCTTCATTGCCTTTTTCATGTGGAGGATTCACATTTGATATAAAATCATCTAATGTTGTAAATAATTTCACTAATGCATTTAGTTTTTGCTAAGAAATCTCTATATACCCTTTTTAGTGTTATTCTAATCAATTCATTGAAATAGGAAACAAATCATTTCTTATTTTCATACTCAGTTCAATACATATTTAAAAAATAATAACTTTGAATTAATTTTATTATCATTAAGTGGGGAGTGCAATCAATTTTCTTGTTTCAAGATGTGTTAATTTTGAAAATTGTAAGGAACTATATTTGTTAAAAAATTAGCAACAAAATCTAGTTAAAGTAAACGGTGTTTGTTACATTTCATTTACAAAATAATTTAAAAAATACATTTTATATGGAACACATCTAATGTTATGTTCTAATATTTTGATAAAATGTAACCTCTTTGTGTACTCCAATTTGAATTTTTCTATCTTTTAATGTTTTAACAAATAATTTAAAAAATAGATTTTGAACATTATTAATATTATTCTTATCATATCGTGAATTTTTATTTGTTTAATCATGAATTATTTAACCATTTATTTTTAACTTTGCATTTTTATACACTAATCCTAGAATTCTATCAATCTATATTTATTAATTTAAGTATATATATATATAATTCTCCCCTCCTTTTATTAACTTTATGTATTAATTTTTATTCATATGTGAAAAGTGTCATAGAGGACATTTACGTCCCATTACTTGGTAATTATATTGTTTATTGGACCTCCTTCTTAGATGGAATGTAATCATGCGAAATATATGGTACTAATTATATTAGTTCTTTTACATGTATTAATGTTGGTACTAAGTAGACATGATTCGTATGTCTTTTAAAGCTTTCATGTAATTGGATAAAATGAACTTAGGAATCTTCATTTGGGATTTAAAATGAACATGACACTTAGAAAATGATATTATAATATTAATTAATGTGACAATAATTCTTTTTGGCTTAAAATGAATCATTTGTCTATAGCAAAAAAATCCCCCTTGAACTTGGTTTCTTAATTAAACTGTAGAAAAAAATTAAGTATTTCACAATTTGATGATTAGGCTTGTGCCCTTTGGTTTTCATTGAATTTGTGAAAGGCATAAGCAAAAACCCCAAAACACGAGATTATTTAACAAATAATTTAAAAATTAGATTTTGAACATTAATAATCTTATTCTTATTATATCTTGAATTTTTAATTGTTTAATCATGAATTATTCATTTTTTTAACCTTACATTGTTTATTGGACCTCCTTCTTAGATGGAATGTAATCATTCCAAATATGTGGTAGTAATTATATTAATTCTCTTACATGTATCATTGTTGGTACTAAGCACACATGCTTTCATGTATGTCTTTTAAGCTTTTTATGTAATTGGATAAAATGAATTTAGGAATCTTCATTTGGGATTCAAAATGAACATGACAAATAGAAAATGATATTATAATATTAATGAATGTAACAATAATTTCTTTTGGCTTAAAATGAATCAACTTTTTATAGAAAAAATCCCTCTTGAACTCAATTTCATAATTAAACTATAGAAAAAAAATTAAAGTGTGTTGCAGTTTGATGATTGGGCTTATATTCTTTAGTTTTTGTTGAGTTTGTGAAAGGCATAAGCCTTAACCCCAAACCATGATCACCGAAGGCCTCTTATTCTTGCCAAAAATTCTCTAAGTGAATCATGCACATAACAAACTTTCCCCATAATCCTTAAAAGCTATCTTGCAATAAGTGGGAGGTCTCATCCTTGATCCCCAATATCTAACAAATATCTTGTCGAACTTCAAATTTCTTGAATTAATTGAACTTTAGACTTCAATATTTTCTCTTCCAAGTTCCTTCACATTTCCAACTAGGTAAGGAATAACACCAATCCCCAATTTCCCACAATGTCCTCTTCTAGGTTTTGTAGTTCTCAAGTTTGTCAAGCTTCAAACCTTAGTATTTAACCTTTATGGCTATGTTTCTAGGGCAAAAAGATAGCCTAAAACCCCAAGCCTCGAAACCTGATACATGTGTTGTATCATGGGAAAGTCCAAAGGACTAACCTCAATAACCTATAGAAATGTGGGTAAGGTTAAATACCTACTCTTGACACCTCATTGTTATTAGCATGTTAGAGGTCAAAGGTTGGGCCTTCGACCTATCTCTGCTTGTCCTTGGGGGAAGATTTAATTCAAACCCATGACCACTGAGGACTAACAAGGTGTTAAGGGAGTAGGGTCTCATAATTAGAAAACCTCTTGGATAGGTATACTTTTCCTTGTAGGATTATTCTTGGTCTTGTTGAGTGGATTGGAGAAGAATGTGTACTCATCCTATTCATCCTACTCATCTTAAAAATTGTAAGTGTTATCATATAACTTTGATTAGCATTATCTCCTAGGTATTCCCTTGTTGTTAATATGGTTAGCATATGTTGGGGTGCATATGAGGATGATATTCCCTCATCCCATTCTTGTGTGTTGTTGTGAAAGAACATGGTCATGGGTTAGTTGGGTTTTTCTCTCTCTTGTATGGTCATCATGGTGGATTGCCCCATGGTTGTTTGGTCTTTTTTAAGTACCTCCTTTCTTATGACATGGTGTGGCCATTATTGTTATCATTGCAGTCTTTATGTCAATCTCAACCATGACACATGTGCATATTGTAGTGCATGTGTGACATGTTATGTTGTTGCCTCTCGTGTTTTGGTTGTGTAAAAATAAATTTGATGATCTACCAAGTTTTTCCTTGATCCTTCAGATGAGGCATTGCATACATCACACAAGCATACCTAAAAACACGTTAAAATAATTTCTATTCAACAATTTTTATCATGATTGTGTAGGTTAAGGTGTTTGTAAAGATTATTCAATGTTAAGGTGATTCATTAAAATAAAAAAATGGTGCAAGTTTATTTTGAATGTATAAGTCATTTATTTCTAAAATGGTTCTAACATAGTTGCATTTTATTTTGTAAAATGATATTAAATTTATAATTCATGGGTTATCTACCATTTGAACCATTTTTTTCCTTTGGGTGTGATTCCTAAAACATTCAACTTCATTGTATTGAAGATTGTGAACTAATGAACAACTTTTTAAATTTGAAGGTCACCTTGATTTTCTTTCTTTTGATGGAAACATGTCTATCCATAGGAATTCCATTATTCATATAAATATTTGAGGCATTTGAATCAATTGTTTTAGGTTTTGACCCATTATTTCACCATTTATCATTTAAATATTTCTAATCAATGGTAGTAAAATAAATCTGATGTTCCATTGTGTTGTAGAAACATATATATTCTTGTGAAATTTTATATTATGAAGAATCCAATTAATTGATAGTTAGTTGGAACCACCTTAAATTTCTATTTAAAGGTTGTCTATTGAATTTTAAGGATCCTTTAAATTTTAAAGTAGAAATGTTGTGTAACATATTATGACTAACCTAGCTAAATGTTTCATCAATTGTCATTTTATTTTTTATTAAGATAAATAGGTTTTACAAGGACCCGAAACCCAAATCCAAAAATAGAATAATTAACCAGTAGCGAACCAGAGAAGAACCAATATCCAAACAATTAAAAAAAAATAGAGGAGACACCCCTCAGAGCCCAATATGAAAGACAGAGGCCAAACTTGTTCAAATGTGGCGACTGATCGGCAAAGTACTGTACACTCAACACGTATCCTTGCCGGGGTTCGGGGCCAAGCCAGGCCCCAGGTAGGGGTTTGGGGGCGGAAGCCCCCAAAGCGAGCGAAGCCCGCTACGGGGGTTTAGAGGCGGTAGCCCCCGAGAAAAAAAAATTTGCCATTTTTTTGTTGATGAAAACCGACATTGTAATAAAACCCTAAAAAGACCGACTTTGTTTGTTGCCCTAAAAATGCATGTTATAAGCAGCTGGGATGCTTAAGGCATTGTAATGTTGATGTACTATTTTTGCTGGATAATAAGAAAGATTGGACGGCTTTGTATGGTGGACGTAACCCATTTTGGGTGAACCATGTTAAATCTCTGTGTTATCTGTGTCATATTTTATTCCTTTATCTTTTGTATTTAAATCTGCATATAATTGTTAGTTCATATTTGCTTCGGATCTGCTTGAAACCCTAACAATTGGTATCAGAGCGAGGTTTTCTGTAAATTGGTAGGACTTTCAGATTTGAGTGGGAGCAATGGACGATTTCAAATTCAAGGTCGAAAAGTTTAACAACCAGAATTATCAGTTATGGAAAATGTAGATGGAGGATTACCTGTATCAAAAGGATTTGTGGTGGCCATTAGAAGGAAAGGCAAAGAAAGCAACCACAATGTTAGATGAAGAATGGGACATTTTAGATAGAAAGGCACTGGGATCCATTCGATTGTGCCTTGCACCGTCTGTAGCTTTCAATATAACAGAAGCAAAAATGGCTGTAGATTTGATGGCGACATTGGCTAAGCTGTATGAGAAACCCTCGGCTTCGAATAAGGTATTTCTTATGAAGCATTTGTTTAATTTGAAAATGAGTGAGGGAGGATCTATAGCGGAGCACTTAAATGAATTTAATACAATTACCAGTTAATTGTCTTCGGTAAAAATTACTTTTGCAGAAGAGGTTAGGGCTCTCTTGATTTTATGTTCTTTGCCAGAAAGTTAGAATAGTTTGGTTATGGTTGTAAATAACTCTGTCTCTGGAAAAAATACTTTAGTATTTGATGATATTGTTGGTGTTATCCTAAGCAAGGAAATGTGAAGGAAAAGCACAGGTGAGACTCCAACATCATCAAGTAGTGTTTTGAATGTGGAGAATAGAGGAAGATCAAAGGAAAGAGGAAAAGGCCCTTGGAATGAGAAGTCACGAGGGAAGTCAAAGAAAGGACGCTCTCAATCTAGAGGAAAGAAAGATTGCTGGTACTGTGGAAAGCTTGGTCATCTAAAGAAAGACTGTTGGTCTCAGAAAAACAAAGAAGGAGACAAAAATGAAAATGATAGTAAGGAAGCTAATATTGCAAGTAATACTTTACAAGATGCTTTAATCTTATGTTTGGATAATGTTAATGATTCCTGGGTAATAGATTATGGGGCTTCATTTCATGCTACACCCCATAGAAAATATTTTCTAGATTATGTTCAAGGTGATTTTGGACAGGTATATTTGGGTGATGATGAGCCCTATCAAATTGTTGGGAAAGGAAAGATAAAGATCAAGTTGCAGAATGGTAATGACTGGTTTCTGTAGGAGGTAAGACATGTTCCTAACTTAAGAAGAAATTTAATTTCTGCAGGGCAACTAGGTAGTGAAGGTTGCATAGTTACCTTCTTAGACAGTATCTGGAAGGTTAGTAAAGGATCATTAGTAGTAGCTAAAGGTGCGAAGGTAGGCACATTATATCTGTGTACTGGTAACACTTACTCTACCTTAGCTGCTATAGATAAAGTTACTGCAAGGACAACAACAATAGATGTTGCAAGAACAAATTCGATAATGTGGCACCATAGGCTTGGGCACATGAGTGAGAAAGGGATGAAAATCCTTCACTCCAAAAATCTATTGCCAGGACTAAAGAAGATTGATTTAGAGTTCTATGAAAACTGTGTTTATGGCAAACAGAAAAGAGTTAGATTTCTCAAGGTTGGGAAAGAGAAGAAGAGTGAGAAGTTAAAGCTTGTGCATTTAGATGTATGGGGACTGGCTCAGGTATCATCTCTTGGTGGCTCTTGTTATTATGTTATTTTTATTGATGACTCAACCAGAAAAACATGGGTATATTTCCTAAAACAAAAATCATATGTTTTTGAAACTTTTAAGAAATGGAAAGCTTTGGTTGAGAATGAGACAGGAAAAAGGTTGAAGTGTCTCAGATCGGATAATGGAGGTGAGTATTGCATCAAGGCATTTGAAGATTACTGCTCCTTAAATGGGATTAGAAAGCAAAAGACAGTTCTAGGAACTCCACAGGAAAATGGTATGTCAGAGAGAATGAATAGGACTATCATGGAACATGCGAGGAGCATGAGATTGCATGCTGGATTGCCCTTACATTTTTGGGCAGATGTTGTATATACTATTGTCTATTTGATAAATAGAGGACCTTCAACCCCTTTGGATGGTGGTATTCCAAAGGAGGCATGGACTGGTAAAAAGGTAAATTATTCTTTTCTGAAAACCTTTGGTTGTGAAGCTTTTGTCCATGTTGATAAAGAAAACAGAACCAAGCTTGATGCTAAATCTCATAAATGTACCTTCATTGGATATGGGATAGATGAATATGGCTATCGGTTATGGGATTTTGAAAATAAGAAAATAACTAGAAGTAGAGATGTTATATTCAATGAGAAGGTTATGTATAAAGAATAGATGCAAGAAAAGAAGCATGAATAGGACAAGCAAGAATATGTGGTGTTGGATTAGATTCCTGAAAATGAAATGCCACAGGTACTTGATGCTTAGCAACAACAGAATGTCCCACAAACTCCTGCAAGTGTTAGATGTTCTACGAGGTCAAGTAGACCCCCTAAAAGATTTTCTCCTTCTTCGTATTCTATATTATTAACTATATGGTGAGCCAAAAGAATATGAAGAAGCAATGCAGGTGGATGCCAAACAATAGTGGGAGCTAGGCATGAAAGAGGAGATGGACTCCTTGATGAAAAATAAGACTTGGGACTTAGTCCCTTTACCTGCAGAAAAAAGAGTCTTGCCTAACAAATGGGTTTATCGGCTGAAGGAGGAGGAAGGAGGTCAGAAAAGATATAAGGCCAGACTTGTGGTAAAAGGTTTTGCACAGAAAAAGGGTATAGATTATGATGAAATATTTTCTCCAGTTGTAAAAATGACTTCAATTAGAACTATACTTAGTCTTGTGGTTGCAAATGATTTACATCTTGAACAATTAGATGTGAAAACAACTTTTCTCCATGGAGATTTGGAGGAGGAAATTTATATGTTGCAGCCACAGGGATATGAGGTCAAAGGTAAGAAGAACTTGGTGTCCAGGTTGAAGAAAAGTTTGTATGGTCTAAAGCAAGCACCCCAACAATGGTATTTAAAATTTGATAGATTCATGGCTGAACATGGTTATCATAGATGTCATTCTGATCATTGTGTATATTTTAAGAGATTAGATAATGGCAGTTATATTATCCTGTTGCTTTATGTTGATGACATGCTTTTTGTTGGGTCTAACATGGAACACATAAATGATCTTAAACATAAATTAGCCAGGTCATTTGCTATGAAAGATTTGGGTGCAGCTAAGCAAATTTTGGGTATGAGGATTACACAAGACAGAAAAAATAGAACCTTGAATTTGTCCCAAAGTGAGTATATAAAGAAGGTGTTGAAAAGACTTAACATGCAGGATGCAAAAGCAGTTAGTACACCTTTGGCTAGTCATTTCAAATTGACTAAGGAGATGTGCCCAAAGGCACAAGAAGAGGTAGAGAAAATGTCTAACATCTTGTATTCATCAGTTGTTGGCAATCTGATGTATGCAATGGTATGCAAAAGGCCAGATATTGCACATGCAGTGGGAGTTGTGAGCAGGTTTATGAGTAATCCGAGTATGGAACATTGGAATGCTGTGAAATGGATCCTTCGATATTTGAAAGGAACCACTACGAAGGCATTATGTTTCAAAGGATCTAATGCTGCTCTGAGTGGATTTGTTGACTCTAATCTGGCAAGTGATATTGATTCACATAGGAGCACTATGGGGTATATTTTTACTATAGGAGGAACTACAGTCAGTTGGATTTCTAGGCTGCAAAAGGTTGTTGCACTTTCAACCACTGAAGCTGAGTATGTTGCTGCTATAGAAGCCAGCAAGGAGATGATTTGGTTACAATGTTTTATGGAGGAATTGGGTTAGACATAGGAGGATCGCCCATTGTATACTGATAGCCAGAGTGCCATTCATCTTGCAAAGAACTCTTCTTTTCATTCAAGGACAAAGCACATTCAGCTCAGGTACCACTTCATCTAGACTGTTTTGGAGGAGGGTCAGTTGTGGCTTGAGAAGATTCACACAAGTGAGAATCCTGTTGATATGTTCACGAAGGCAGTTTCATAGGAGAAGTTAATTTCTTCATCAGTTTTTGTTGGTCTTCTTGATTGATAATTGTGGAATTTATACCAATCGAGTCCTAGTGTTTTATCCAGCGGATGTTGCATGTATAGTGGTGTCTTGTAGTATCAGTCTCCAAGTGGGAGATTTTTCAATGTGGAGCCTAATTAGTCTCCAAGTGGGAGATTGTTGAAATGTACGGGGGTTTGGGGGCGGTAGCCCCCGTGAAATTTTTTTTGCCATTTTTTTGTTGATGAAAATCGACATTGTAATAAAACCCTAAAAAGGTCGACTTTGTTTGTTGCCCTAAAAATGCATGTTATAAGCGGTTGGGATGCTTAAGGTATTGTAATGTTGATGTACTATTTTTGCTGGATAATAAGAAAGATTAGACGGCTATGTATGGTGGACGTAACCCATTCTGGGTGAACCACGTTAAATCTCTGTGTTATTTGTGTCCTATTTTATTCCTTTATCTTTTGTATTTAAATTTGCATATAATTGTTAGTTTATTTTTGCTTCGGATCTGCTTGAAACCCTAACAAAACTACCAAAACAACTAGTGAAAAAACTAACCAAGAGCTTTCATAAGCTCAAAAATTTTCTAAATAATATTTTTTCTTGAGTTCATTTTGTTACTTTTAAAACTAAAAGGAATTTTCCATCATGATTGTGCAAGGATAATAATAAAATATATGATTATATTTTATCAAATTTTGATTGGTAATTGAAGACTTAAGGACACTAAATTAGTGCAAGTCAATTAAAATATAAAAACTAACTAAAAATATATGTTTACAAAAGGATAGGTGGAGAAAATAATAAAATATTAGAGAGGTGGTTAGGATAAAATCAAGATATAAATGACAAGTGTCATGGAGAGAAAAGGCTAATGAATTAATTAAATTTAAATGAAGAACGATTTAATTAATAGAAAAAGTGGAATCAATTAAAAAAATAAAATATTTATTTAGTTTAGGGAAAGGATAATTTAAATAAATAAAAATATTTATTTAAATAGGGAATGCTAGAAGAGGATAAATGAATTAATTGAATAAATAAAAATTTATTTAATTAATAGAAGTCTTAGGATAAAATAATTAAATAAATAAAATATTTATTTAATTAGGATAGGGTAATTTTAGGGATCTACATTTATAAATCTATTTATATTAAAATTTTCTTAAAAATTACATAATCATTAAAAATATGTTTATAATGGTGAAAATTGTACATTTATGTTATTTTTATTTAGTTTTGTGTTTATATTAAGAGAATATCTTGATCAATCTCTTAAAGGTATTTTTGAAAACCATCAATCTTGGATATTCAAAAAGATAAAAGAAACAAAGGCAAACTAAGAAAATAAAAATCAAGTTGCGCAGATTACTAAATCATTTAGACAAATAATAAATGTTTATATGAGTATGGTCTTTGACCTTTTACTAAATATTAAATTTTCAAGTGTGTTATATCATCATACTCCCTTCTTGTCTTGAAGAATTCAAATGTAAATATATAGCTAAATAACTTCATTTGTTACTTGATTTCTAATCATTTAACACTTCATTTTAAAAAACATATTTTCACAACTCATCATGAAATTAATCTAAAATAACTATTATTTATGTATATACATTTCCTTTAATTAACATAAATTCAATTTGAAAAAAATAAAAATTTCTTTGCAATATTATAATTATTAAAATATAATAAAAATGCTTATAATATATAAAATTAATAGCATATATTATAAACAACTAATCAATATTTATCATTAATTTATTACAGAAACACCTTTACCAAACCATACATGTATCTTTGATTCTCTTATCTAATTTTCCAATGGATTGATTCATTGCACCTTTATACAAAAGACATACAATTGCTTACAACCCAAGCTCAACAACAATTATGTAACAATTTTTTTCTAATAAATACTTTGGGACTATTGTGATCAAATCACACATTGCCTCATTGCAAATGGAGACCCTTCTTCTTCTTATTTTTTCCTAGTTACAAATAAGGTGTCTTAGTTAGCATAGTTTAGAGTTAGAGCCTTCTTTTAATATAAAAAAATAAAAATAAAAATAAAAAAATTCAAAAATTTCAAAAAATATTAAAAAAACTAAAAAATTCAAAATTTTTGACTAAGGCATGGAAAATACGTCACGCAAAGCTTTCAGACTCGCAAAACTCTCATGCTTATCATTGATTTTTACATACATTGTGTGAAGCCTTTGTGCCCACGCATTAACGTTGCATGCCTTACTCGCACGCATCATGCATTGCGGCCTCGATCAATCAATGAAGAAGTAACGAGGCGAACGCGGAATGAAGAAGCATATATGGTGTGGATGTCACGCGATGAGATCATGAAATCAATGCAATGAAGAAAATAATAATGCCTTGTGAGCGCTTTACGAACACTACCTCCACACTTGTGTTGTGTGGCATATTCTGTTAGGATTCCCAAAGATACTAAGAGGGGGGGGGTGAATCAGTATCTAACCGGTTATAGAATTTACTTGATTTTAAAAATGTAAAACATATCAATACAGTATATTGGTAAGCCAAAAATAATCCAGCAAACAAAGATAACAACAACCACATAAAAACACACCATAACATAGTAGTTTAACAAGGAAACTTAGTGTGGGAAAAACCTCGGTGGGATTTGTGACCCACAATATTCACTTACTAGCCAATAAGTGAATATTACTCGTACAATAGGGGCATGCACATGCAGGAAGGCCAAGTGCTTAGAGCTCACTGCTCAACTACAAAATAAGAAGTCACACTGACTACAATTGGATGGTCAAATCCAATAAGAATGTACTGCTCAAAATAGCATCTTCATATGCTGGATTCAATACCAGTGTAGTTCTGATATGCTTTCACAAAAACCTTGCTTCACCTTCAAATGATGTCTGCGTGTATAGCTGTGCTTATTCTCGCATATACCTTCTCACAATTCTTCTTCACATTCCACATCCGATCTCACAAATAAGATCTTACATTTATATCATAACCTAGGACCAATTTTAGTAGGTCGGTTCTAAAGGATATTACAATAAAATCAATTTACAAATAAATTAATGCCCGATGCAATAACTGATTCAACATGTCGGCTTAATGCATTTACAACAACAATAAATCATCTCCATAGTGTGCCATGTTAATCTGGAAAAGATAAACCTGCCGGTGTATAACCTGGACCTATTTGCCAGTAACAACAAACATGCAAATACGAATATACCAATGAATAGATCTCCAAGACAAAGTGTCCAAACGATGTCTTTGACATAACCAAGTGTTTTCCATGCCATTCCAAGTGTCGATGATCATTATATCCTGCCGGTGTACCAGATATGGGTGATTGTGCATGAGTCATTTGCTTGCCGGTGAATGTTGTTGATTCTCCAAGGTGCCAGAGTTGATAAGTGTTAGTAGGTGTTGACATCAATGACAAAACCATACCAAAATACCAACAATCTCCCCCTTTGGCATTGATGGCAACATAAGATGGAAAAACTATCAAAGTGCCAAAACAGAAATGCCAAATACCAAAATATCAACAATTACCAAAATATAAGTGTATATGGTGAAAAATGGATAACAACAATGTTGAAAGACTAAATGAATTCAACCACAAAACCCTAGCCTAATAACAACAAAGATCCACCATAACATATGAAGATTACCTAGGACAATACAAATCAAATGAAATCACAAAGATTATACCATCACATGTCCAATAGGGTTTGGATCTCCATTCTTCCTATCTCCATTGATCTTGCTTGATATATTTGCTCTCATATTTTATGTGCACAAGAGCTCAACAAAGAATGGAAATATGGTTGCAAGTAGGATCGCATATGAAAGTGCAAAAGGAATAGTGTAGTCGAGTGCATAATTGAGTTAGGGTTTGATAATGAAGGAATCATCTCTTTATATAGAAGACACTATATGAAATGGAGGGATAAGATTGAGAGGTGTAAAAGAGGTCGGCTATGATTAGAGGGTAGGTAGATAAAATAATAAAATAATGAGAGGGTAGGTAGTGTAGCAATTAAGAGATGAATGACATGTGTCATAAGTAGAAAAAGCTAATTAATTAATTAAATAAATAGAGATTTATTTAATTAATAGAGGAAGTGGGATAATTAAATAAATAAAATATTTATTTAATTTAGGAAAAAGGATAATTTATATAAATGTAAGTATTTATTTAAATGAGAACTAAGGCTAGATGAGGATAAATGAATTAATTCAATAAATAAAGATTTATTTAATTAAAGAAGAATTAGGCTAAAATAATTAAATAAATAGAGATGTTTATTTAATTAGACTGGACAATTTTAAATGTCTACATTTTGCCCCTCTTTGAGACAATGCAGCTTGTCGCGTTGTTTCAAAAAAAATAATATGAATTGATACAAAGTTGCCCCAAGATGGGAATGATATGCCCCCTCGAGAGATTAGATGAAAATGTCTAGAAAGATCGCAAACAATCTCTTGATAAGAAAGAAAGGCTAGAATGGACTGACTGGATAGAGTGACAGAGTCACGGGATAAAGAAGACTAACTCAAGAAACGAGGGCTACAGCTAGGGCTAGGGCAGTCTATAAAATAGACCACGAGGGGAAAACATCCTCATTGTCATCCACACATCCAAGAGATCAAAGTGTAGAGAGAGAATAGAGTAGCAGCAGTCAGTAGCGATGGCATTGGTGCATAGATTCAATCGCGTTCACCGATTTTAGAGGCCAACCGACGCAGGAGAGCCGGTGAGTACCACAAAACCTCCTTGTACTTTGTCGCATTAATTGTTGTCATTAATGCATCTTAGGTAGTGCAATAAATGCACTTTAGGATAATGTCAAAAAATGTCAAAAATGTGTAGGCATGTTTGCGTTGGTGCTAGGTGCGTCTAGGTTGGCTAGGCGCATCTACATTGGTGCCAAGCGCGTCTATGCTAGGAAAAAGCGTATGTGCTAGATGCGAACGTTTTTGCGTTGTGTAGGCGCGTTTGTGAAATGTGGGCATGTCTGTGTAGGACAGACGCATCTGTGCAAAACAGAGGCACATCTGTGTATTTCAGGTGTGTCTGTGCAGAGCAAGCGCGTTTGTGTAGTCTGTAAGTGCGTTTATGTTATGAAGGCACGTTTGTGTCAAAAATGTGCATTTATGTCTTCTAGGGAAAATTGACAGTTCTGTGATGAACATATGTTGTCGATTGGATAAGCTGCTAAGAGGATACACTCAAGAAGGTCCTCTAGGGAAGACTAGGATAGCAGATAGAGCTAGGATTGACAATTCTATGATAGAATATACGTTGCCAATTAGGAAACTACTCAAGAGGATACACTCAAGTATAGCCCTAGGATAGGATAGATCGAGGCACTTTGTGATGAACAATGAGTACCAAGACATAGTACTTTGTGATGAACAGGGAGTACCAATAGGAGCAAAACTTTGTGATGAACAGGGAGTGCAAATATGAGCAGCACTTTGTGATGAATAGGGAGTGCTAAAATGTAGTACTTTGTGATGAACAGGGAGTACCACTAGGATAAATAGCAACACTTTGTGATGAACAATGAGTGTCACTTTGACTGACATGATTGATTTGTTTGACTGTAGGAGTACTTACCTATGCTAGAGTCATGGGAGAGATTCCCATCAACTTAGAGGTTACAACCAGAGTTGACATTTGAGGACAGGGTTGCCATTGAGGTTATGGGTCTGTTATTTATTATGTATGTGCTTGAGTTTCAAGCAAACATGGGGTTGTTGACTACGCTGGCTGAGAGGTGGCATTCAGAGACTTGCACTTTCCATTTGCCTATGGGTGAGATGACAGTCACCTTAGAGGATGTGTACATGATACTGTGGATACCGATCAATGGGGAGTTGATACCCTACGATCGAGACAGAGACAGGGAGGCATTGAGATGAGTGTTCCAGGATCCAGGATTGGAGATGAGGGTTGGACACGTGGCATGGGACACAATGACAATGATGGGACTGGCACTACTAGCAGTGCTAGGAAGAGTGATCAGTGGGTTCCTGTGTCTAGACAGGGCGACACGAGGGCTGGCTATGGGCTAGGGGAGCACCTTGTAGACACTGGTTACACAACATACCAGATATGCCAAGGGAATGTGCATGTTGGCACACTTGTACTATGAGCTTCATCAATTTGTTTATCATGGATCCATAGGATTGGGCTGCGGGGTTACATTATTGTAGGTTTGGGCATATGAGCATCTGCCAGTCACACGACTGATACATTTCAGAGGTCGAGGTCATGGACGTAGTTTTGTTCATCTATATGATATGATTACCTCACAGCCACGGATTGGCAGGTTGGAGCACTGGCGTCGAGTGATCGATGAGATTGACACTATGATATGGAGGTCGTACCATGAGTGTGAGCAGTGGGAGGATGATGCAGTGGATCTACCCTATACCTTCAAGAGTAAATATCTGATTGGGCGGACGCCCTATGTACTGGAGAGGCAGTTAGTGGACAAGGTATGTAGGCAGTTTGGCAGGATCCAGTGGATGCCACGGGGTTCCGGTATGTATGCGCGGACAGTGCGAGAGCAGGCACACTTTCGGCCACTATTATCATATGATCAGGTCATGATGCAACTGGCAGAGATGGTGCCCATGCCATGGGATATGTGGCCTAAGATTGAGGATGCAGGGATGGATGCAGAGTATACTGAATATTAGGCAGAGCATCCATTTCCATGCCTGACAGATCCAGGTGAGCAGATAGATGGAGATAGTGGAGGGGATGAGGATGATGATGGAGATGGTGGAGGTAGAGGTCGACGGAGGAGGCAGGGTGCAGTTGGAGAGAGGAGAGTGGCTCCACGGAGAGAGGGTGTGGAGGAGAGATAGGCTCGGGTGGTGAGGGGTCGCAGTGGATTTCTATTACAGGTGCCAGCAGCACAGGGTCCTAGACAGGTGCATGGATAGGGACAGAGGCAGGTACAGGTACAGGCATAAGCACATGCATAGGCACAGGCACAACCACCAATAAAGGGGGAGCCATAGGCACAGGGGGCCGAGGAGGAGGAGGATGAGCTATTTGAGCTGGGGGAGATCTGCCAGGGATAGGCAGATGAGATCCAGGATCGGGAGAGGGAGACAGCTAGGCTTAGGAGACAGCTGAGGGATACTAAGCAGGAGCGAGATCAGGTTATCCAGCACTACACTGAGGCTGAGACAACACTGAGGGCTGGGAGGCAGGCGGCAGAGGATATAGGGACTGGATACGCCTATGTTCTACGAGCAGGGGAGGAGATAGGTTATTGACGAGACCTATACTATGGGGCAGTGCCACCAGAGCAGTGGGAAAGGAGCTTCCACAGACCATCGTGGACAACAACGGCTACTAGAGGGAGTTAGAGGAGACAAGCGTCCAACGGTGGGGTTATGCATCCTCCACCACCACCACATAGAGGGGATAGGAGAGATGATCCTAGGGCGGGTCCTTCTAGGGCTCAAACTCTGTCAAGGTCAGGTGGCTTCGAGGGAGGGAGTTCATCATAGCCATAGAGGGCTCCCTATGTATCAGTTTTGTACCATTTTGTATTATGATGTAGACACCTTTGGGTGATTGTAGCCATATGATTTTGACATCATTATATCATGACACTTTTGATTATATATATATGAGATGATTCATCTTTGCAATAGCTATATGCATGTGTACCTATGTGATGAGATGTTTTATGATGTATGTTTCTATGTGATGATTATGATATGGATGCAAATATGTACATGATGAAATGCAATATTTTTTATCTTTAATGTTTTTAATATGTTACGTATGATGCAAATGTGAATGTATGAAATGCAGATGAATATGATAATGCAAATGACTATTTACATGATGAGAATGTAAGATGTGCTAACATTTGTTGTGTGCAAGATGTGATGCAATTGTGATATCTATATGTATGTATGAACTTTTAACATGTGGTAATGCAGGTGCAACTACATGAAATGCAAATATTTTTGGCATGTCATTATATTCAGTTGTGTGATAGCAAGCTACATGGGCTCAAGAAGGACAATGGAGGTCAATCAAGAAAGGGAAATGGAAGATAGAAGATATGAAAGTGAAAGAGCTTCTTGTGCATTATCATCATTGAGCTTTATTATGGCAAAATAGGTTATGACAATCGAGGCATATGTTTGACCTAGAAAGTCATTGTACCTATTTACATGGAGATAAGACAGTCGCAAACAAGGAATGCCCTAGTTCATATTAGACTCACAGTGTCCTCATATCCTTGGACAAGTCATAGCATCACTAAGAGACAATCCACAGACAGTAAAAGAAAAATAGGTGATGATACCCCATCCTCGCCTTTCTAGTCAAAGACATCCTAAAGATAGAATCCCTAGTCAGAGACATCCTGGAAAAGCTAAAAGACATGTCACCAAAAAGATAAAATCAAAAGAAAACCAAGACTCGACACCAACATCCACTGTAGTCCTCAAGTTTAGTGTCTCTTGTCACTTGTATAATTTTATTTGATTGTGGTCACAATGTTTACTTTCACAAAAGGGATAGATAGCACTGAACCATATGTTGTCTAAGTCTGTTGAAATATTTGATTTGTTGAAGCCCATTATTACTGTTGTGTCTCATCTAAAACTGATTGAATCCATGCAATGGATACTTTATTGTAGAGAAGACAGAACTTTATTGTGGATCTATGATGCAAATGCTGCTTTATTGTGGATTGTACGCAGATAGACTGAAGAAAAGTGGAAGAAACTGTACTCCTCGAAACATGTGATGCTCTCAGTTCCACACCCATCACTAGACGTAGGATTTGTCTTAGCCACATATAGGAGCTGATTTATTATGGATGGAAAGAGGGGAAAAGGGAGGTTTACTATGAATGGCTTAACCAATCTTGGGTAGATCAATAGCAAGCCATGATGGGAATGGGTAAGTTTATTATGAATGAAGAGGTTGTGAGTGTGTGCAAAGTGAAGGGATGAAAGTGAATCCTGAAGGAGGGAGGAGCAATGTCTCTATGAATGGCGTTGATGACCCAGTTTTCACCATGGTACTTGCCCAGGGCGCCACCAAAGTGGTTTTCACCATTGGACGAATTGATTTCTCTTTACTTTTTTTATTTTTTTGTATTTTTGAATTTTTTTATTTTTTTTATTTTTTATTTTTTTTGTATTTTTGAATTGGGATACTCTGAAGAGCTATGTGTAAAACCTGTGAAGGTGCATGCTATTGATAGGATCCTCCAAAGGTTCACCCTCTGTAGTTGAGAGCTGATATGCACCAGATCCATATGTTGTTGTGATGATGTAAGGACCAAGCTAATTCGGTTCGAACTTGCCCTTTTTCTCTCTGTCTTGCTGATTTTTAGGATTTTCTCTAAGAACCAAATTGCCTACCTCAAATGTGTGAGGCTTGACTTTATGATTGTAGCTGCAACTCATTCATTGTTGATAAGCTTTGAGATGGTTAAAAGAAGCTTGTCTTCGTTCATCCAATAGTTCAAGTTCTTGTAAGTGAGAGACCCTATAGTCTTCATCACTGATAATGTTTTGCAAAGAGACTCGTAAAGAGGGTAACTTGACCTCAATAGAAAAGATAGCTTCAGTGTCGTAGACAAGTGAATAGGGTGTAGCTCCTGTAGGTGTGCAGACGCTTGTGCAGTAAGCCCAAAGTGCGGGATTAAGATGGATATACCAATTACGGCCAGTATCGTCGACTATCTTTTTCAAGATTTTAAGGATTGTTTTATTAGACGCCTCAGCTTGACCGTTACCTTGGGGATAATAAGGTGTGGAAAAATGATGGGTAATATGGAAGTGGTCACAGAGTTCACAAACATCCTGATTTTTGAAGGGATGCCCGTTATCAGTGATGATGGAAACAGGAATACCGTATCGACAAATGATATAGTTGAGAATGAATGTAGCAATTTGTTTTCCAGTGACTTGTGTAAGAGGCACCACTTCAATCCATTTTGTGAAATACTCTATGGCAGTGATGATGAATTTATGACCATTGGAAGATGGAGGGTGAATCTTGCCTATGAGATTGAGTCCCCACTAACAAAAGGGCCAAGGAGTCACAATTGGTTAAAGTTCTTGCACTAGCGCATGGATGAGGTCTCCATGAATTTGACACTTCTTACATTTCTTGACAAATTGATATGAATCTTTTTCCATATTGGGCCAGTAATATCTAGTCCTGATGAGTTTCTTGGCTAAGGTAGGACCACTAGAATGTGGACCACATATCCCTTCATGTACTTCACATAACACAATCTGAGCTTTGTCGCTTTATAAACATCTAAGAAGAGTGTCATCTAGACCTTGACAGTATAGGATATCGGCTAAAATGACGTATTGAGAAGATTGGTGAATGAAAGTGTGACATTGGTTATTGGATAGGTCAGGAGGTAGGATATTGTCATGAAGGTATGTGAAAATGGCACCATATAACTGGGACTCAGGACCGATAATACATATCATCTTGGTAGGAGTGATTTCATATGAGGGAACCAAAAGGTTATCCACCAATAACTCATAGCGGGTCTCATTCGGTGGTAGATCAATAAGTGAAGCAATTGTAGCCATGGCATCCGCGACTCGATTCGGCTCTCTTGGTATCTGCTCAAAGTCTATCTTCGTGAACTGTTGTTTCAAGTCATCCACCATTCTTTTATAGGGTATTAATTTCTCTCCCTTTGTTTGGTAGTCATTAGTTGCTTGACGAATTACAAGTTGAGAGTCCCCAAAAACATGAAGTTCCTGGATCTTCCATTGAACTGCAATCCGTAATCCAGTTGTTAATACCTCATATTCCGCTATGTTATTAGTGTAGGGAAATGATAATCGATATGATTTTGGTATAGAATCCCCTTGAGGAGTTATGAAGAGGATGTCAGCTCCTGCTCCATGCTGTGTGTATGAGTCATCAAAGTATAGTTGCCAAGGCTTTGCATGTGACACTATTAAAATGGATTCATCTAGAAATTCTAAAATTAGAGGAACATCATCTAACATGGGAGCATCTGCTAACTGATTTGCAATAGCTTGTCCTTTTATTGCTTTTTTGTCCACATACTCAATGTCGAATTCACTCAGGAGCATCACCCATTCGGTTAGTCACCCAGTAAGTGTTGCATTATTGAGAAGGTATTTCAATGGATCGATCCTTGCAACCAACTTAGTCTTATGAGTTAGCATGTAATGTCGTAATTTCTATGAAGAAAAGACCATAGCAAGACATGCACGCTCAATTGGTGTGTAGTTTAGCTCATATCCCGCCAATGTGTGACTGATATAGTATATTGCCTTTTCTTTGCTCTCAGCAACTTGTTGTGCTAAGAGTGCCCCCAGTGTTGTTGAAGTAGTTGATATGTATAGTAATAGAGGTTGATCTGGAACTCATGGCATCAAAACTAGTGGCTTTAGAAGATAATCTTTGAGTGTCTGGAAAGCTCGTTGATAATTATCATCCCATTTGAATTTGATGTTTTTATATAGCAAGTGCTGAAAAGGATTACACTTATTTACAAGTTGTGCTATGAATCTTCGTATGGACTGGAGTCTCCCTTGCGAAAATCAAAGTTGACTGATATTTCTTGGTGGTTGCATCTCTAGGATGGCCTTGACTTTTGCTGGATCGGCTTTGATTCCTCTTTTTGATACAATGAATCCTAGGAGCTTCCCGAAGGTTACTCCAAAGACACATTTCTTGGGGTTTAATCTTACTTTATACTTTTCCAACCGATCAAACATGACTGAAAGTATGTCCAAATGTGTATCTCTGTCTATTGATTTACCCAAGAGGTCGTCAACATAATCTTCCATAGTAACGTGCATGAGATCATGAAAGATAGTAGTCATGGCTCTTTGATATGTAGCGCCTAAATTTTTTTAGCCCAAAGGGCATGACATTCCAGCAGAAGGTTCCCCAAGGACAAGTAAATGTCATTTTGTGCTAAACCTTGGATGCGATTTTTATTTGATTGTAACCAGAGAATCCATCCATCAAAGATAACATCGCATGGCCTATTGTGAGATCGACAATCAAGTCAATATTTGGTAATGGAAAATCATCCTTAGGACAAGCTTTGTTGATGTCTCTGAAATCGGTACATATTCTGATACTATGATCTGGTTTACTAATAGGCACTAAATTGGAGATCCATTCAGGATAATCAATTGGGCGTATGAATCCAACATCCAATAATTTTTCAAGCTCTGCTTTGACTAATAATGCCACTTGTGGATGCATCTTTCTTAATTTTTGTTTCACTGGTTTTGCCCCCGATTTAACTATCAAATGATGCATTACCAAATCTGAATCCAATCTAGGCATATCAGCGTATGACCATGCAAAGTTGATTTGTCTTTCTGTGAAGAAACTTATGAACTTTGACCTTTCTGACTCTATCAAAGATTGAGCCAGGAATATGTTGTGTGGAACTTCTTTTGTGCCAATGTTTGTTTTGATAGTCTCCTCTACCAACATGGATGACTTTTCCTCATATGATGTTGGGAGAATGTCAAGCCTTCCATCTTTAGGTGCCTTAGAGAGGTTTTTGCCCTTAGATACATCCTTTCTTTTTACTTTTTTGGGGTCATACAGCGCCACAATGTGGTTTTCACCATAAGACCCTTGATTTGTTTTTATTTTTATATTTTTGCGACTGGAAGGCCCGACACCCTCACCAAAATATGTCACACTGTTGAGTTCTATAGTGTATCCCACTTTATGGTCCCCAGGGGGAAGATCATCTCATATGCCAAGATAGTCAATAAAAGCTTCATCATTTTGGAAGGTGTCAAACTGTACAGGTCCTTCATGGTCCCAATCAATAAGTTGGTGGTGAACAAGGGGAAGGCCTTTGATGTCTTCGAAGTTAGCGGGGATAAGAGTGAAGATGCAGTTATATTCAAGTATGTCGAGGTAGTTATCAAGGTCATGATTGGCACTCTCCTCATCAGTCTCAATTGTGAACGAATCCAAATTGTCATCACTAGTAGCACATTCTGGGACAGGTGTTCTCATTCTATGTGATTTCGACCTAGAACCTAGAGGCAAGGACTGTTTGGGATCCTCTGAGATTGTTTCTTGACCAACTTTGAATTTTCTATAAAATTCCTCTTCTTTTGTGGGTTCACCTGGTTCTCTAAATGTCTCGATGAGCTCATAGTCACTGGGGGATTTGTTTGAACCCCATTCCCATTTATTGGAGTCTGTGGAATAGCGATTCTCTTGTTGAATTTTGGTAGCTTTGATTTGTAATGCTTCTTCTGTCTTTTGAGTGTGGACCTTGGAAGTCATGAAACCAAGTCCCTTCGAGCCTTCCTTTTTGAATGTCAATTCAGGTTGTAAAGGTTCAATCATGCCTTCCTTTCTTAAGCCAAGAGGGCTTTTGCCATCATACCCAAATTTTTGTAGGATCTTGAACCCTTTGCCATACTTTTCACATGGTATGTTGATGTGATCTTGTGTATCATTTTCAAGGTCTTTGTAAAGCATTTTGTATAAGTCTTCCTCTTCCAGTTCACCCCATCTTTGAAAGATAGTAGGGTACCATTTGAGTATAATGATAGATACTTGCTTATTAGGATGTGGTCTTCCATATTCTTTTGGTGAACTCATAACTTGTTGTAAGCACATGGTTTGATTCAAAGTGTATTCACCCATGCCCTTGTCCTGAAATTTCCCTTTAAGCTCACCTTTTTTTGAGGTCGAAGGTTTTAATGATTCAGGATCAATGTATGCAGAAGAAGGGACAGCTTCCCTATTTCTTGGAATAATCATCTTAGTTTTTGGTCTCAAGTTATTGCAGTATATGAATGGATTAGGATCACCATTAACTACTATCTCAACTCCATTGTGAGGAAACTTAATACATTGGTGATATGTAGATGGGACTGCCCTCATTTCATGAACCCAAGGACATCCTAGTAATAATGCACTGGTGATATGTAGATGGGACTGCCCTCATTTCATGAATCCAAGGACGTCCTAGTAATATATTGTATGTGAGATCTAGCTCTAGGACTTGACAAACCACATTCTTCGTAACTGGCCCAACTCTGAGAGGTAAGGTGACTATGCCCTTGGATGAACGTTCTTCATCATCATATGCCTTGATGGTAATTTTTTTTGTAGAATTTATAGCTTTATTAGAATATCCCAATTGTTTAATAGTGCTCAATGTACAAATGTTTAGACCTGATCCTCCATCTATCAGGACTTGTTTTATTCGATGTTTGTGTATGAAGGCTTCAATGTGTAAAGGTGCATTATGTGGCTGACTTACAGAGGCGTCATCAACTTCTGTGAATGTAAGGTAGTGTGGAATAGAAAGGTATCTGACCATGTCTTTAAACTGGTCCACGTTCAGATCAATAGGGACAATAGTGTCTCTCAAGATTTTGTCAAGGATAGCTTTATGCATAGAGGATATGTGTAAGAGCTCAAGGATGGAGATGAGTGTGGGTGTTTTCCCTAACTATTGTACAAGGTCATATTTAGGCTTGGTTGTTGAGGAAGTGGTGTTTTTAGCTAGAGCACCTTGCAAAGTGAATTTACCTTGATGAGTTGTAACATTACATTCAGAGGTAGGTTTGGAAGAAGATCCAATGCCTTTTAGGACAATCTTGGGTCTTTGGGTAGAATTCTCAGGCGTTTTGTCCTTAATGATAATGGTAGAGACATAATTATCCATCGAAATGTGATTGATAGTTGAATCATAGCTATAGGATGCTCTAGTATAGTTGGTTTGGTCATCTATGGCTTTAGATTTTCCTTTGTCATGCTTTGGGAATGGTTCCTTAAACATCTCATGTTCTTGATTGGATGAATGTCTTTCAATCTCAATGTCACCTCTATCAATGAGATCTTATATGATGTTCTTTAGTCAATGGCAATTTCCTGTCTTATGACCCTTGCTCTTGTGAAATTCACAATACTCATCATCATTCCACCAATTTGGTTTGACCTTTGGTTCATACGGAGGAAAATCTGGAACTGTGATTATTTTGTTTGCCACTAGCTTTTTGAAAACTAACTCAAGTGGTTCTCCCAATGGAGTGTACTTCCTTCATGACTTTGAAGTTGTTTAAGTATTCACTTGATTGTTTGTAGAGCTTGATCCAAAAAAAATGATTTTGGGTCATACTGTATTGGCATCCACAACACCATCATTGGCTGTGTTCTTATTTTTATTCCAAAATTTGGCTTATCTTCTCCTTTAAAGTCTTCTTTGTTTTCTTTGAATATCTTAATGATGTCTTGTTCAATTAGGACCTTCTCTGTTTCTAAGCCTTTTTCAATGACGTCCTTGAAGGTGGACAAACAAGCTTTTCTTAAGTCAAAACCAATGTCTTTGTTAACATTTTGAGTGAACATCTCTACCATTTGTTTTTGTGGAATTTCACAAGAGTATCTACTGGCTAGATTCCTCCATCTTTGTAAAAATGATGAAAAAGATTCTCCATCCTTTTGTTTGGTGTTACACAAAGTAGTCACCGATATGTCTATCTCTATGTTGTATGAGAAATGTTGGATAAATACCTCTGCTAGATCACCCCAAGACTTAATTCTAGGTGGGAGTTGGGAGAACCATTCCATAGCTTGATCACCTAAGCTTTGTGGGAATAATATCATCAAATATGTCTCTTCTGCTGCTACCTCAATGCAAGCTGTGAAAAACCATCTTATGTGTGCCTTAGGATCCCCTTTTCCTCTATACTTATCAAACTTAGGTGTCACAAAGTGTGTAGGAAATGGAGGCATTGGAATGCTTTTGTGAAATGGATAGGGACATATGTCTCTCATTGTGTAAGTTGGCTTCGATGTATTTATGTCCTCCATTTTCTTTTGTAAATCCTTGATTTGTTGTTCCAAATTGTTCTTAGGTGGAGATTGACTTCTTGGACCATACCCCATGCCTGAACCACCGGGTGGAGGAGGAGAATGTTGCATGTATGGATGATATTGATCATACACATGTTCATATGGAGGAGGTCTATAATGATACTGTGTATATGGACCACTTGGTATAGAGTCATGATGAGAAATGGAATATCTGCTTTGTCCATGTATACCATACTCTACAGGAATGTCATGAGTCTGTTCTAGTGTGTTGCCCCAAAATTTGACGTGGGGTTTGCTTGTGTCCAAATTTTGAGCATACCTTTGAATATCCAATTGCTTTGGTGGTTTATCCTTACCATTGGTATGTGATTGAGTATATTTTTCTGCATAAGACCTCCATAATGGTCTGCGAAGGTGAGTATCATATGCTTGACCATGTGTGTATGGGACCTCTAGTTTTTGAAACAAATATGATGGTGATTCAAGCACCATATGTGGTCCTCTATTGCCTCCACTATTAGGCCTCCTTTGATACATGTTGGAGTGAGTTTGTTGCAAAGGTCTATGTTCCATTATTTGAGACATGTCAAAATCATGAGGGATCTTGGCTCCACTTTGTGCCATCACTTGTAGAAAGTATTGTCTATCTCTCCTCATTATTTCCTCAACCAATCGATTGAAATGGGGATTCATAATGGTGTCTTCCACTTCTTCCAAATGTACTAAAATATTGTCCATATTGTCATTGTGTGTACCATTGTTGTTTGTAGTGTCCATGTTCTCAACATTTGAAATGTTTCTATAGGCATCCATGTCAGGTAATGTAGTATGATCAGAATCGAAAAAGATATCATTGTCATATTCATAGGAACTCATGTTTGCGGACTCTTGATCCTCTTTAGCTTCTCTCCTAGATTTTTGGGAATGGGTTTCAACCATGAACTAGGTATTGACCAAAATGTGTGAGACTAGATGAAAATGGAAAGAGTATGGAAGACCAAGAGTTGGATGAAATGTAAATGAATCTAAAGTGTACTTGCAATGTCCAAAGTGTAAGACCAAGTATGTATGTAGTAGAGTAGGTGTGACTTCCAAAGAGATGATAGTTTCTCTTGATGAGGTAAGTTTACCTTGACTCTAAGTAAGACCAAATGAGACCCAAAGGTGATAGACCTTGATGAGGGACCACTTAGAAAAATGTTGTTGTATGTAGTGTGTTGACAAAGTAAGATGAGGACAAGCAAGTGACCTTTTGACTCAGGTTTAGACAAATGTGAATGTAATGTAAGGTGTAAAGAAATGATGGACTTTGTGAGACCTAAAGACAGGTTGAATGCTAGATGGAAAACCCAGAGAGATAACCTATGAAGCTCAATAAGTCTGAAACTGACTGTTCTTGTTTGCTGAATTATGAAAGTTTTCAATCCTAAACATAGACGTGCCTATATACTTCACAGACGGGCTTAAATGACACATACGCTATTCTGTCAAACACAGACGCATTTTTGAGATGTTGGAAATGCAAAGTTGCTCAAAAGACACAGACGTGTTTTTGCCTTTCACAGACGCGGTTAGATGACACAGACGCTATTCTATCAGACACAGACGTGTTTCTGAAAACTTTGTGTAATTTTTCCAATCTATGAAGTTGCTTGTTGTGACCAAATCTAAATGTTTGACTGTTTTTCATGACAAGAGGACATAGTGTTGATGAGGACTCAATGTTTGCAAGTGTTTAGACTCCAAAATGACTCCAAAAAAAAGTGTGTTGTTTGATGTAAAATTGTTTTGCATACACTTGAAGGCACAAAAGACACAATATTTTGATGTTTGGTCTCGAATGTTTGATTGTTCAAAATAAGTCAAGCACAATTCTTATGGTTGGCCAAGATAATAGTTGTTGTTCCCACATGGAGTTTCCCCTGAGGCTACGCTATTCAGAGTGGATACTTAGATGCTTGACCCCACTGGCTCCACCCTCGATACTCACTTCTTGGGGCAGCCAAGCATCAGTCCCCACAAAAACTCCTCATGGCAAACTTTGTATCTCTACTAAGAACCGTATGTGTGTGGGCCGCTACCAGAGGTCCGACCTCCTGCCCCAACAACTAGAAGGATTTTGGCTTCTAAAACAAAAAGGTGCTAGTAAGGGCATCCGTTCGTGTGGCCATAAATGCGGCACTTTCAGCTCTGTAAATACAGAAGGCTCCCAGCCGGCAGGGGTTATGCCCTACAAATGATCAAATAAATTTGATCAAACGGGTTTATGGGGAGACATAGTGTCGATATGAACTAATCAGCACATGTTATCCATAGTTTTCACCATGAATACAATTATTTATAGTGGTTTGGAAAAAGATGGCTTTTCTTTTGCTGCCACTTGGGTCATTCTCTCCTCACTAGTAGTCCTAATGACCACACGAGGAGATAGACCCTCTAAAAATTAAACAAAAAAAGCCTATTGCTCAAGACACAAAAGACAATGGTTCAATTTTAGTGCACCAATTGAAGTGTTTGCTAATCTATGAAAACAAGGCACACAATAAAGATCAAAAACCCTTGCCAAGGTCCTACAACAAAGATCTATTAGTAGTTTGGATTGTTTCAAATAATCACCCCTTCCTGCAAGCACACAAGTTAGGCAAATTTTAGATCCAAAAGACTTTGTGAAATAGGGTCCTTCGACAAAATGATTTTGCTTTCAAGACAAGCTACACCAATTTTGTTAGCTAGATCTAAAGATGTTACTTCAAAATAAACCAAATCTAAAATCTGAATGACACAAAACCGAATCAAAGAACACCCAAAATGTAACAGATTCACACAGATGCAGTTATCAAAAACACAAATACTATAAAATTTTGTAGACGTGCCTAAAGTCGACACAGACGCGGCTCCTGGACGCAAACGCGCCTGAAAACCCCACAAACGCGACTAGGGAACATAGATGCGACTTTCAGAATCTGCAAAAAAATAAAATACTATCGAGGACACAAACGCGATTTCAGATGTCGCAAATGCAGTAGAAAATCAAAAACGCAATCCGAAAGTACGCAGATGCAAAAATATCAAAATATTGTTGGAAATGTCAGATCTACAACTTCAAAACACAAAATCTGCAACAAAAGACGTTAAATGCAAAAGGGACAAGAGTCCCACTAGGTGTGCCAAAATGTATATGGTGAAAAATGGATAACAACAATGTTGAAAGACTAAATGAATTTAACCACAAAACCCTAGCCTAACAACAACAAAGATCCACCATAACATATGAAGATTACCTAAGACAATGCAAATCAAATGAAATCACAAAGATTATACCATCACATGTTCAATAGGGTTTGGATCTCCATTATTCCTATCTCCATTGATCTTGCTTGATATATTTGCTCTCAGATTTTATGTGCACAAGAGCTCAATAAAGAACGAAAATGTGGTTGCAAGTAGGATCGCATATGAAAGTGCAAAAGACGTAGTGTAGTCGAGTGCGTAATTGAGTTAGGGTTTGATAATGAAGGAATCATCTCCTTATATAGAAGACACTATATGAAATGGAGGGATAAGATTGAGAGGTGTAAAAGAGGTCGGCTATGATTAGAGGGTAAGTAGAGAAAATAATAAAATAATGAGAGAGTAGGTAGTGTAGGAATTAAGAGATGAATGACATGTGTCATAAGTAGAAAAAGCTAATGAATTAATTAAATAAATAAAGATTTATTTAATTAATAGAGGAAGTGGGATAATTAAATAAATAAAATATTTATTTAATTTAGGAAAAAGGATAATTTAAATAAATAAAAGTATTTATTTAAATGAGAACTAAGGCTAGAAGAGGATAAATGAATTAATTAAATAAATAAAGATTTATTTAATTAATAGAAGAATTAGGCTAAAATTAGACTGGACAATTTTAGGTGTCTACAATAAGTAATCTCTCCCAAAGTAACAATCTCTCCCCCTGAGAGTGATATGTGTTTTCTTGTGTTTCTCCATACCAATCTCTTCCCCTTTGACATCAAATGCCAAAGTTACTATAAAACCAAGTTCATATACAAAAGACCAACCAATTTAGTATACCAACTACTCCCCCTAAGAAGTAGCTTCATCATCAAAGTCGGAGTAAAAGATTTCTCTGTTAATTCTATCAGTTGATGACAAACATCAACTCTCTAAGTATCTACCGGTGGGGGTATGACCCCAAGCTGATCTCTAAGATATTCAAAAGTCTCCTTAGGCAGAGGTTTAGTGAAAATATCTACAATTTGCTCTTTAGTATTCACATAAACTAGTTTTATTTCTTTTGCTTCAACATTTTCCCTTAGAAAATTCAGTTTGATAGAATCATGTTTGGTTTTAGAATGTAGTACTAGATTCTTAGATATATCAATTGTTGCAGTGTTATGACAATAGATAGTAATAGGTTCCTGGCATTTTACCTTTATGTCTTTCAACATTTGCTTAAGCCATAGTACTTGTGTATAGTCAGTTGTTGTTGCAACATATTCTGATTCTGCTGTTGATAAGGATGTACAATTTTGTTTCTTAATCAACCAAGAAACTAGTATGTTTCCAACTTTGGTATCATATTCTTCACATCGCATTTGATGTGATGACTCAAGAGGTCAATAAAGAAGCATTTAATGAAGCACATTTGGTGTTCAAGTCCGATTGATCCGAATTATGGATTCGGATGACAACACCTAAGTGAGAATCTACGGTGTTGTGGATGAACAAGATAATACAAAAATGAAGCAAGCCAAAAATTAATCTATTCCATTCGAAAATCCAACATATAGAAGTTCATGAGATTCCAAGGCTCACAAAAACCCCTTGAGAATCGCAGTCCAACAGTCACATTTGTTTATTACATAATAAAATCTAAAACTATGTAATTTTTCAAAAATTTATATAAAATTTGTCCTAACTTTAACTAGGCATAACTTTCTACATGGGACTCGAAATTACGAGTCGTTTAATTCATTGGAAAGGTCTCCAAGAGTTGTAGATGAGATTTTGAAAGAGCATGCAAGGGCTAAAAATGCCTTGAAGGCCTTCAAAAATGTCAATTACTAACGTATAGACAAACTAAGAAAATATATAATAATATTTTCAAATTTTATTTTGATCATTACTCCCCCATTGAAGAGCAATGGGCTCCATTGCATCAATACTTCTAAATGAAATGAGGGAAACGGAGTTGAAGCTGCTCCTTGGTAAACCACTTTCCTTGTTGAATGATCTGCCCTACTCGAACCACTTTGTATAGATAAATTTGTTGTTGTTTGAGTGTTTTCACCATGGTGTCCATAATCTGATCAGATTGGAATGGAGAAGCTCCACCTAGATTCAATTATGTAGTGGAAATTGCTTATGCAACATCTAATAGTGGAGGAAAATATGGCTTCAAGAGTTCCTTCTGAATATGCAGCCACACCTTGTCCCCGACTTGAAAATTATGAGGAGTGTGATACTCATCATGTCTCTCCTTATATTTCTTATTGGTATGCTCCAAGATTCCATCCTTTTTCTTTGCCAGAACCATGGGACTACCACAGGGTGATGCACTTGGACGAATATGTCCTTTCTCAATCAAATCTTGTATTTGCCTCTTAGTTTCATCATTTCCTAATACTGATCTATGATAGACTGGTTCATTAGGCAATGGAGTTCCTACTATCAAACCAATAGTATGTCTTACTTGGCAGTGTGTAGGTACCCTAGTTGGTAACTTAATCAAATTCTTATTTTTTATCAAAATTTGGTCCATTGATCTTTTTTGTTGTGTTGTGGTGTTTGTGATGTCATTGGAATTATATACAGACTTCCTTTCTTCTTCAGAATGAATCATTAATAATATGAATGTTCCTGTTTTGACAACCAGCCTCCTACCTTGCTTAGCACTAATCAAAGAGGTAGTGTATGCAGGGCTTACCTCTGGTATTCAGTATTTCTGCTCACCTAATCTAATTGTCACGCTATGAGGTCTAGATTCATAGACACCATGGTGCTGGTACATATATGGTTGTCCCAACAAAACATCACAAACATCTAAAGGAGCCACATCACAGATTACTTTATCTTTGAAAGGCTTTATAGAGTAGAAAATGCGACACTGCTGGTGCACTTGGATATCTCTCCCTTGACTTACCCATCCCATAGAATACCGTTGTGGATGTGTTGTTGTTTTCAAATTCAATCTTTTCACGGTCTCTGCTGATATTAGGTTCTTTTGACTTCCACTATCAACAATAAAGTACAGGGCTTTTCCTCTGACCCACATCTGTGAGTGAAACAATCTCTCCTCATCTTCCCGAGACAATATCTTTGTAGTAGCTACCCTTGCATATGGATCAACCTCAATGACCTGTTCATGACTTTCTTTTGGACAAGATTCTGCCACCTAAGGTTCTTCCTTGTCCTCGTGCATCTCCATCATTAAACTTTCTATGGTTCTGCAATCTTTTGTGTTGTGAGAGGGACTCTTGTGAAATTCACACCGCATATTGTTCTCTTGTGTCTTCTTCATACCCCATGCCTTTTTCATGAGTGAATTGGGAGGAGATTCCTTGGAGCTCTTCCATCTATTATTTGTGAAGTTATCCCTCCTTCCTTTCTGTTTGAATTTATCCTCAGTTTTTGTAGCAAACTTATATGCACTAGGTAAACTCTCTATGTTTAGGAATTCCATTTCGGTTTGAATATACCTATGGAGTCCACTCTGATATTTTAAAACTCGATGCTTCTCACAATCTTTGATGCCAAGTTTTGTTGTTAAAGCATGGAACAGATTAGTATATTCTTGAACAGTTTGGTCTTTTTTCTGTCGAAGTAATTGCCACTGCATATATTTCTGTTCATATGTATCTACAGGAAGATATTCTTCCTTTATGTGCTCCATGAATTCTCCCCATGTGGGTTTTTTATCAAAGATGAATGTAGTGCCCGTTTCTGCTGCCTTGGTTGCTAACTTCGCTTCCCAAGAATCTTTCACATGATTTTCAGCTTTGAGAAGAGCGGAAGTTATTTTCTCTTCATCTGAGAACTGGTTGACAGAGAAATATCTTTCTAGTTTTGAAACCCAGTCATCAACGATATCTACATCAATTGTTCCTTGAAAGGTGGGTATATCGAAATTCACTTGCACCTTAAATGGTGTATACCCTGTGAATGTTGGGTTTGCAGGTGACCTGCAGCTTTCCAGCATCTGCTTGAACCACTCCATCATTTCTTCTTGTTGTTTTGTTAATGCATCTGCAACCAATGCTTTAATGTCTTCATCGGTCTGCAACTTAGCCATCTGCGATCGTGTGCATCTCAAAGGAAGGTAGTTTGAAGGATTCCTTGTTTCCAACCCCAATCTTTGATATGTTGATCGTGTGTGATATGACACATAGGAGCGAAGTTGCTATGATACCATTGATCTGAATTATGGATTCGGATGACAACACCTCAGTGAGAACCTACAGTGTTGTGGATGAACAAGATAATACAAAATTGAAGCAAGCCAAAAAGTAATCTATTCCATTCGAAAATCCAACATATAGAAGTTCATGAGATTTCAAGGCTCACAAAAACCCCTTGAGAATCGAAGTCCAACAGTCACATTTGTTTATTACATAATAAAATCTAAAACTATGTAATTTTTCAAAAAAGCTATATAAATTTTGTCCTAACTTTAACCAGGCATAACTTTTTGCATGGGACTTGAAATTACGAGCCGTTTAACTCATTGAAAACGTCTCCAAGAGTTGTAGACGAGATTTGGAAAGAGCATGCAGGGACTAAAAATTGCCCTGAAGGCCTTCAAAAATGCCAATTACTAACGTATAAATAAACTAAGAAAATATATAATAATATTTTCAAATTTCATTCTGATCACCGATGGAGCTCTCAAGACCAAAGGCGGCCAACTCATGAGTTCGAAAGCAAGATTCAACCTACCCCACAGGGTGATCGATTAGAAGATATTTAATTAAGGTGGTGAATTCGGCGAAGAAGACATTTGGCAATTCGATGAACAAGAAGGAGGACATTCAGCGATGTATGGCTATAAATTCAATGAAATCACTTGAGTTGCAAAACTCGAAGTACCGCATATAGGCTCCAATGGATTTCGTTTTGTGAAGGGTGTTCACTTCTAGTCAATCGGTGATAACCTCAAGACGGACAAAATTTCGAGGTGAGAGTAAGCAATAAAATTACATTTAATGTGGATCGCTGAATAATAAGATGGAGATCGAATTGGACGAGTGCGAATCGAGCAATCGCATTTAATGATTAAAGAGGCATAGTTCGAAGTCCTCCTAACAAAATCAAAGGCGATCGTTGAATACATGTTGCAAGATATTTATAAAGGCACCCCAATACATTTAATGGAGGCAGCGATCTAACTTCATCAACCTCCAGCAAGGCAATACGATTTTGTCCACATTTGCAAATTGATAAGAGAGGCTACGATTTTAAATGTAATTCATTCAATGAAAATCGCCTTGAGTATTGTGATGAAGTACAAACCCCTTGAGCGATTATAACTTTCAGATTGATCATTTCATTTGATCAGTTCATTATTTAGTGAGCTTGGGAAGGGCCAATTTGACCCATTTATCTGATTTAAATGTCTGATCCGAGACATTGATCGGTCTGAAGTTGGGACCTTTTCATTCATTTTGAATTTTTCATTACATCAATGATTTGGCTGCCAACTTATTGTCTTTATATAATCTTTCGAAGGCTCAAATTTTAAAATGATGAGGTCATTTTAATTTTCGTAAAGGCATAATGCATAAACCTGAGTGATCATGTTCAGCTGAGAAGCAAATGTATGAATTCAGGGTTTTATTTAGATTCTTAGGGTAATTATTGCTTTAAACTTGGGTATTTGATTACATATTTGCAACTACACGTCATTACGTGACACTAACTTAGCCAATTTTTCGTAGGTGCATGATGATGGGATTGCAACAAGCACTCATCAAGGACTCCTTGAAGAGCGTCATCGTCAAGTCAAAGATCACATGTCATATTGGGACAATGTAGGTCACACCTGTTGGAATCAAGGAACACTGAGAGGGGGTTGAATTAGTGTTCCACGATTTTTTACTCTATTAAACTGATCTCTTCACCACATAGTACATATGAAAAAAAGAAACATGCATGAACACAAAGCAAATAATCACAACACGAAGATTTTGACGTGGAAACCCAGTTAAGGGAAAAACTACGGTGAGCCTGAAACACACAATATAATTATACTATGTTAGAAGTATGAGAATATTACATTGGGAATGCACATGCATTCAAGCACACTGCCTAGAGCTCACAGCTCAAAAACAAAGAAGCTTACTGCCAAAGGAAGACTCACTATCTTAAAGATGAATTACAATAGATTACTAAATATTTTGAACTAATAAATAGAATCCACAAATGCTTGGGTTTAGTTCTAGTTAAGTGCATAACACAACTTTTTCTCACACTCTTCAACACTACTCTACTCCATTGTTCTACAATAATCTAGAGCATAAATCTCTAACCCGCGCAAGTAAAACTACGCACTAACAATCACTAACATCTTTCACACTTCAACCCATATCCAAAATGATCATAGCAATCGCTCTTATATATCCGTAACAAGGAATTAAATCAACTTCATGTCAGCTTCAAGAACACTCTACAAATATTTTTAATCGATGGCGACTTAGCGGGAGTGGTCTGGTTTCAAACAGCATGGCGGTCTGCAATATAGAGGAGAAGTGAATAACAGATGGCCTTTAAATAGAAGATGAAAAGGGGAGCCTTTCTCCAAAACATAAACAACTCTTCTCAGCGAATTCGGACATGGAAGGCTTCGGGAAATGCAAACTTTTGGGCACAGAAAGGAAACAAGGTGGTTCGAAATCCATGGTTGTGGCAAGGCTTGAATATGGATGGCCCTATCAAGCGATTCAAAACGGTCCCTGGGTCGGCTTTTTGATTGTCACAGCAAAGTTTTGGCATCCAAAACCCTCGAAAGAAGCGGCCGCAGTTTTGAAGGTACACCCAAACTCGGAATTCCATAGATTCTTCACTGTAGATATAGATAACGTAGAATGAAGTGATTCTGTGCATTTTCCTACAGATAAAGCTCTTTTTATGAAGTGGGAGGGCCCTTGTCCTGCCTTCTCTAAGATCTGAGCCTAGTGCAACACGCATTGGGGAGAAAATATGGAAATGAAAACCCTAGCTAATCGGTTTTATTTAGTCATTTGTCCTACCATGCAAGATAGGGATTGGATCCTTAATAATGGCCCTTTCTTCCTAGATGGCAATGGTTTTATCATCTCCCCATGGAAACTAGATTTCAATCTTTATAAGGAAATCAACCACTTAATCTCGATATGGTTTAAGCTCCTAGATTTTCCCTAAGAATATAAGAATCTGGAAACCCTTCGTAGTATTGGAGAAAAGCTAGGGGGCTTTGTCATGTGAGAAGAAATCATAGACAAAGTAAATTATAGCATGGTGATGAGACTCTACATCAACTAGAAATCTTCACACCAAATCCCAAATGTTCTGGAGATTAAGACTGGATCAGGGGTTTGGAAACAATCCATTATTCTAGAAGATGCTATGGAGTCGTGTACAATGTAACTCTATAGCCCACCCAATAGGACAATGTGTTAAGGAGGACAAGGGTAAAATATTGGACCAAGATATTTTAATTGAGGACCTTATTAGATTGTCTAAAGAAGATAAGTGGGAGAATCAATGGAATGAATTAGAATGGGAAGTTCTGAGTATTGGCAAAGTCCTTCTAGATATGCAAAAGATAATGTTTGTGGATATAGGGATTGGCCTCCACAAAGCTATTATTGATGACATTTTGGTGGAGAATGGAAATAGTGTAGATGTAGACCCATCTTTGGTGGAAAATCAGGTAGTAGAACCAGAAAGGTTGAACCAAACAACAATGCTTCAAGCACAATTACAAGGTGGAGACCAAGCCTTGGATTTGGAAGTAAATACCCATGATTTAATAAAAGATATGGGGAGGGAGCATGAAGGACAAAGAAACCTAATATTCAGTGTAAATGGTCTTAGGGAAGAAGGGGAGACCCAGGGGGATGTTGCTGGTCACAAGGAGAAGTTTAGAGACTAAGACAGTGGGGCTTTAGCTCAACTCCCATCAATGTCGGTGACTGTAGCTAGTATGAACACAACCCAGGAAATTTGCAGGAGAGAAATTGAGCAGAATCCACAAATTGACTCCATTGTCTTCACTAAGGAGGAAACAATCTTCAAAGACATTCAGATTTCACCAATGAGGAACTTAGATGCATCCTTTGATGGGGCACAGGACAATGATGATGCATCATCGAAATCAGACATGGATTCAACTTCAAATTTTTGCCAGGGAGAAGAAGATGAACTGGGTCTCCATTCTAAAGTAGGCCTAAGAGATAGAAGGACTCTAGAACAAACCGAAACCCTTCAAAGTAGAGTAAAGGTGGGGGAAAAAAGCAAGAGGGGAGATAAGTCAAATAGGGATAAGCTGGCCAAGGTAGGAAATGCAGCAGATCAAAGTAAATTGAGATCAAGAAAAGGATATGACTTTTCTCATAAGCCATCAGGCTCTTATCATGGAATGTCAGGGGATGCAATGCCCTTGACAAGATCTACTTGATCAAGTGAGGCCAGATATTGTTTTTCTATAAGAAACTAAAGTAAATGTAGAAGATTTTGATGCTTTCTCAAGAAGGTTCCCGCATTGGAAATGTCATCTTTTGGAAGCCATGGCCTTCGATGGTCTAGTAGTTCTATGAAGAGATTTTGTGGTGGAAGTTGTAATTGTGAATCAAGGCAGGTTGTGCCAACACTTGAATTTTTATTCTAAGCAATTAAATGCTAGTTTCAAAATGCTTAATGTATATGGCCCAAGCAACTCTGGATGGATCTAACACACATTTTAAATGTTGATGCAGACAATTTATTCATCCTTGGAGGGGATTTAAATGCCCTTTTGCGTTTGTATGACAAAGCCAAAAAGACTTTGTGTTGGTAAAGACAAAGCCAAAAATACTTTAGTGCATTTGTGGTAGACAATGGGCTAACTGAACTTTCATTCAAGACAGGGGATTTCACTTGGAACAATAGGAGGAGTGGTTTACTCGATATTGGAGAGAGATTGGATAGATTTTTTTTGGCTAGGGACTGGTCGAACAAAAATTGGGCTCATATAGCTGAGATTTTACCTATCACAGGGTTGGATCACTACCCTGTTTGTCTTAGATTGTAGGACATGATAAAGCACCAGACAGATGCCCTTTTAAATTTGAAGCTATGTGGCTGAGAGACAAGAATTTCTAATTGCAGGTGGAGGATTGGTGGCTGCAATCTCCTTTGGTAAGTGGCAACAAGGCTTTCTCCTTTTTCAAGAAATTACAATTCCTAAAGGAGCAGATGAAATGTTGGAATAGAGAATCATTCAGAAACAGTTTTAGTGAGAAATTAAAATTAGAAGATAAGCTAAAAAGTCTGCATATTGCAAGGAATGGATGAAGAGACTTATATTAGAGAACGTGATTTAAATAAGTGTTATGCTAAAACTCTTGCAAGGGAGGAAATCTTTTGGTGCCAAAAATCAAGAGAAACATGGCTCAAAGATGGGGACCGTAACACCAAGTTTTTCCACACATCGGTTAAAGTTAGGAGATCTCACAATAAAATCTTCTCTATTCAAGACATGGATGGTAATCTAGTAACAAATCTAGATCTGATCAATAAGGAAGCAGTGAGATATTACTCCACTTTTTTCAACCAAGACATGGGATTGCAAAGTGTGCCACACCCAATTCTAGATGTGATTCTTCCTTGTATCTCTGAAGATTAGAATTGAATGCTCATGGCTCCAGTTATGATGGAGGAGGTCAGGAAGGTTATTTTTGGTTTAGGGGCTGATAAATCTCCAAGGCCAGATGGATTCTCTACCCTTTTCTTTCAGAAATTATGGCACCTCTTAGCTGAAGAGATTCTAGAGGTGGTGGAAGAATCCCGGAAAGGGGGATTTGTGAAAAGATTTTAACAACACCTTGTTAGCACTAATCCCAAAGAAGAATGTTGTAAAAATATTTGATGATTTTAGGCCTATATCTCTTTGTAATACCATCTACAAAATTATATCAAAGGTAATTGTTAATAGAATTAAACTTGTTATGGATTCAATAATCTCGGGCGAGCATAGTAGTTTTGCACTAGGGAGGTCAATCTATGAAGGTGTCATCTTAGCACATGAGGTTGTTCACTCAATCAGAATGGCGAAGACTGAAAAGATGATGGTTAATGTGGATATTAAGAAGGCTTATGATTAGGTCAATAGGCTCTTTTTGCTTCAAGTGCTAGAGAGGTTTGGTTTTGTAGCTAAATGGATTAATTGGGTCAAGAGTTGCATATTCTCCCCACACATATCTGTTCTCATCAATGGGAGCCCTCATGGTTTCTTTGAGACTAATAAAGGAATCCGACAAGGGGACCCTTTATCCCCGTTCCTCTTCATTTTAATGGTTGAAGTTTTAGGATGACTTATAAATTTGAAGTGTGTCGAGGGTGTGTGGAAGGGAGTTAAAATAATAGATGAGGTTAAACCCTTATTCCACTTGCAATTTGCAGATGACACTTTTTTAGCAGGGAAATCTTCTAGTAGAGAAGAAAGAGTTATCAAGAACACACTTGACCATGAAGAAGCATCTGGGCAAAGAGTAAATTAGGACAAATAAGAAATTCACTTCTTCAACACTAACCCTACTAAACAAAGGTAAATATGCAAGATACTAGGCATGAAGCGTGGGAGACTCCCAGGTAAATATTTGGGGATCCCCTTCTTTGGTGGGACAAGTTAAAAATAACTATGGCAGGGCCTTGTGGAAAGTTGCCTTCAGAAGATGGATGGGTGGAAGAGCAGGTGGCTGACTTCAGCATGTAGGATTTTAATGTTAAGAATCATGATCTCATCAATACCTATATTTTCTTTGATGTCTTTAAGAATCCCTAGCAAGATCATACAAAACCATCACTTAATGGATGAGAAATTTATTCTAGAATGGACCTAATGAGCAAGATAGGATTCTGTTATTGGCTTGGGATAAAGTCTACAAAGCTAAGAATAAAGGCGGGGCGGGCCTTAGAGATTGGCATTTAATGAATGAGGCTCTAGGAGCTAAATTAGTTTGGAATATTTATGATAATCCAGAATAACTATGTGTCAAAGTTATGAAATAAAAGTATTCGGATTCCACCGATAATCATAGTATATTCACTATCCACAACCCCCCTAAAGGGTCAGCAATTTGGAACTTTATCATTAGTTTTCGTAAGGTGGTGACAGATCATATCTCTTGGCAAGTTGAAAATGTAGAGAAGGCTAGATTCTAGGAAGACTCATGGTCAGGCTTTACTGCCTTAAAAGAGAGAGAGGATTTATAGAGGATTCGAGAGCAATTGGTTCCAATCTGGGATGACAAGGTCAAGGACTATGTGGTGGAGGATAAGATAGGTCCTCTTGGGGTGGAATGAGATTGGAAAGATCTTAGTGAAACCTCATTATCAGAATAATAGAAATCCACATTTAGAGAAATCTTGAAGCAGCAAAAAATCTTCCTCACAAGGAGAGAGGACAAGGTAATTTGGTGTGGATATAGTAATGGGCAATATTCAGTAAAGCTTGGATATTATTTTCTAGAAGGAAGGGACCCAATAAAATCTAGAGTTGTAGACCTCTTTTAAAACCAAGACTGCCTCCCAAAAGCAGGAGCTTTTGGTTGGTTAGCAACAAAAGACGGGATCTTAACCAGAGAGAGAAGGAAGAAAGTAGGCTTTGTTGATCCGACTAAATGTGTCATGTGTGGGAAGGTGGAGGAAACTGTTGATCACTTATTGGTGCAATGTGAGATAGCAACACAACATTAGGAAGACTTAAAAAGTAAATTAAATTGGTCTAGACCTCTTCACAACACAGGTAAGTGAATCTTTGAGAGTTGGTCGTTACCCACTCGGAGATCAATTTTGTCTAGTGTCTGGACTGTTAGTCCTTCATTGCTAATATGGGAAGTTTGGAAAGAAAGAAACCGCCACTTTTTTTAGACAAAAGAGAGGATGACATAAGACTTTTTGATAGGATTAAAGTTGCTATTGAAGAACTAGTAAGTATTGTTGCCTCTCTCTATCACTTGACTGCGCTTCACATCACTCCTTCTAATAAGAAGATTCAAAACTCTTGGCCAGGGATCAAAATTAAACATGGGGCAATGGAAAACGATGGCAAGATCTTCGTGAAAAAGGAAAATGTAAGTTGGCAGCCTCCCTCAAAAGGTTGGTTTAAAGTTAACTTTGATGGGGCAACTATGAAAAACCTAGGCCCTTCAGGTATTGGTTTTGTCATCAAAAATGATAAAGGGGATATCACTAATATCGAAGAAAAAAAAACTCTATCCTAGGACAAACAATGAAGCAAAAGCTACTGCAACATTAATTGCGGTGAAAATGGCTAGAAAATCAGAGGTTAAAAAACTTCACTTAGAGGGCGATTATATGGTTATCATTGATGCAATAAAAAATAACTCAATTCATGCATGGCATCTACAGGGACTAATTTGACTCATCACTAATGAATTGAATGGATTCAAAGATTTTAAAATCACTCGTATCATAAGAGAAGGAAATCAAGTGGCTGACACTTTGTCAAAATGGGCATTAACCTTTGTAAATGCAGGTGAAATGCGGATAGAAGACTTCGATTTCCCCATTTCGCCTATATGAATATAGAGTTTGTTGCAAAGAATGTGTGAAGGGGACACAAATGTAATTTGTTTAAAAAAGATTAAAATGGGGCTTCTCGGGAGTTATTTAATTATGAATGTTATTTTGAAAAGATTGATAGGGATGGATTATAGCATTTCCATTGTGGAGACCATGCTTTTGATGATGTTAGTGGCGGCAGTCAAGTAAGTTGATGATATTGGGCTTCAAACATTCAAGTGACCTAAACTTGTCTAATTATAATCTACACGAAGGAGGTGTTATGATGACTCAAGAAAAGAGCATTTATAACCTAGAGCTCTGGGTTTATGTGTGAGCGACAATTCACATGAGTGGGCTTTCTTTTTAAAGAAGCCAAGATGGAAGACATTCATCAAATTCCTTTTTTGTTATGTTTTTGTGTTTATGTGCAGGTGCAAGTTGGTTTTGAAAGATGGAGGCCACCTTCACTTTCAAAATGCAAAAGCAGCAGAAGGCTCTCTATGGACAGGTGGAAAATCACAAGCTCAAGCTTCTCCTCAAATTCCCATCTAATATCATGGTGAATGCAGTGTAGAGGACACTTGGTTACTTCTTTCAGCATGCAACCTATTAATGAAAATTGAATGTAGACATTGCAGTGATGATCATGGTGTGGGGTCTTGAGTTAGGAAATGAAGAAGGTGAAATTCTCTAGGTTATGAATTCCTTGTTTGAGCAGGATTTGATAGTCGGTATTGATTCTATCTTGGAATGGGATTATCTGGTATATGGGTTTGATTATGGAGAGTGTTTTGAAAGCCAAAAAGTGGTGGAGGAGCTGGGTCATGTCCATTTTGTGCATTGGCCTAATATGGTCGACCAATGACTCTATTTGACCCACATTCGTGCAGAATGGAACTCTTTAAAGGAAACAATAAGGGATTATTAGGTGACTGGTGGGAGTCAAAGGCCTCGATTACCGACTACCTTTCCCAGGAGGAGGTGCAGCGTTAGAATTTGACCGGTTCAGGGTGAGACATAACCACTAATGGAGTATGGGGTCTTGATTTTGGCTACTCAACTATGAATGGTAGACATGAAATCATTAGAAAGAAGTAGTTTTGAATATATGTGGTCTTAGAAGTAATATTTGGTCCTTCTCAGGTTGGTATTTTTTTCTTGTAAAACCCATTGGAAACCAATTTTGTAGTGAATGTATATGGTTGATGGTCTGTTATTATGCTAAAAATAGTGGCGATAGTGTCTATTGATGATTTCATATCCCCTTCAAGGGGTTAGTAGTCCTATAGTAAGTTTCTTATTCGAAGTTTGTCAATGTAATTTTATAAAAATTAGTAAGCAGTAGTTTGTAATTGAGACTATGGGCTTTTTTGGAAGATGAAAAGCCCAAGTATATGTAATGTAAAATTTATTTCCTTATATTTTAATAAAAGATCAAATATTACCAACCAAAAAAAAAAGAACACTCTACAAATAATGAAATGTGTACAAGTTGTCAACTAGATCTGAACCCAAATACTAATGCGAACCAAAGAAATGTCAGCTAGGACATAGCATGGACCTAAATAAACACCTTGAACATGAAACACCTCAAAGAATTAAGCCATGAACATCCACAACACACTAAAATCATCTGGTCAGCCAAGAACATCACATAACACAAACATACCAAAGAAATCATCAATAATGAGCACAACAATCAATCCGGACAATCAACACGGATACAACCCGATCTAGAAAATTCACAAGCATCATGAATTACCACAGCAACAACTACAACATCACCACTTACTAGAATCTTCATCATTATTATACCGAACCTTAAGAACACTCACTAAACTGACTGTCAAATTGAAAGATTCACTTGCAGACCTCCAAATCACAAACCATCTAAATTGAGGACACATATGAATGTACCAAATACTCTACCAAATCCACAAACCAAGATATTGCAATGTGGAGCAAAATACATAACACTGATCAACTGAGAAACTAACCACAATACCGGATCTCATAACTCAATCAAATCATCATGCAGGCCTCTAAAAATTTAGTTGAATCAACTAGAGATACTTATCTCAAAACCATTTAATCCACAACAACTCATCTACAATACAATGGCCAAACCAACTCATCTAATCTAACTGCAACACTGGAATACATAGAGGAATATGTTGACATCAATGACAACACATCATTCTAGCATACTTCTCAACAATATCCAACAACACCAACCTTGGATGCATTGACATGAAGAAATTTCAAGCCATGTTTTACACCACCAGACCAATAGGATTCTCTAGAGTGATGATTGAAAGTAGCATAGTCAAGGTAGCCAAATTTTCTTTAACAATGCAATGCAACGATCTCAGCATTGAGTGCGCAAAGTATTACGTTTGTGATAGAAGAGTGATTACCGCACCGGATGTGAGAGAGATAGCTTATCTCTCCAAGGAAGAAATCAATGAAGGATTTCATATACCTCAATTCATGAACATGATATACAAAAGTCATGTAAGCGTGAAGGCCATCTACGACAATGATCTAGAAAAATATCTTGGATAGTCAACAAGTATTGGTTATCGAAGAGCAAGGTGAGCTCTCATCAAGAAGGAAGATATTGCATTACATCATGTCTCAAGCTCATACAAAGCAGGGATAGGAGTCATCATCACATCAAGAGATTGGACATGTTGAGTATCAAGAGATATGCCTCATTCATCTACAACTTGTGATGAGTTACAAGAAGTGAGATGAGGTGGCACCTCGTCATCATTTATCCAATCATATCTTTTCATGAGAAGGCATCCTAATTCAATGCACCTAAGCTCATCCATCAAAATGGGATAACTGCTACATGGGCACAAAGTTTGATGTACCTACCATCATCACCTATTGGTTGAATTTTCTAATAAGGACGTGTCCCATCAAATATAATTGTAAGATTGGTCAAGCATTAAATGCTTTGCAATGGATGTAACAAACCCTAATTAGGGTTTCTATCTTTTGATCTTGGTCGTTGATCTAATCCATTGAATTGTAATGAGAGCACTATATAAACCCTCACTTTTTCATTTGTACAAGGAATAGTCAATAGTCAGTAGTAGTAGTGAATAGAGTAGCAAGCAAATAATTAAAGTAGGAAGAGAAGGTAGAAATTGTTGCCAAAGTTGTAAATAAACTTCCTTTTCATTGAAGTTATGGTGGAATGTGTTGTTTTTTTCTACAATTGCATGGTTTCTTGTTGGATATTCATGTTAGATATTGATAATTAGATGAATGGAAGAAATTTGTATGATCAATGGTGAAATTCATATATCCTTACTACTAACACTTTGTTGATGGTAAAGTCCCTTGCGTGGTCAACTGGAATCATTCAACTAAAGTTTAACTTCATTTGTCATTCTTTATTGATATGCATCAACTTGATGGTGTCTATGTTTGTGGTGATGATTTGAAAGTCATAAAGATATCCTCAGAAGATCGCACTAGCCTTGTGGAGATGTTTATTGTATGTTGAAGAAAGACTTAGTTAGAGTTTCGTCAAAGATCATTCATTGCTCCTACATTCTTAGAGTTAGAATAGCCTCCTAAAACTTATCCTTTTTCCTTTTTTTTCAAATCAAGTTAATTCCCATGTTCCAACATCATTTGAGCATTAAATAATTCAACGTATGTCCCCTCGCAGGTACATCAAATCACATCAATACCATTGAAGTTATCCAATATGTCAAGACCTAACATAAAAGAACCTTGAAGTCAGCTCAATTGATCCTTATGCGAATCTTTAGTATTTGAGCCTTTACTCAAGAGAGGATAGAGTATTCAATACTTTAATTGGTGTTCAATTGTGTATCAAAACACCATCAACAGGTACCTATGTAACTAGAGACACCTAGAAAGCTAAACTTATGATTGGCGAACGTAAACAGGCCTTCCCAATTCTACCACAACATAAACACCATTATATTATACAAGTTTGTAGTGAGCCTTATCTATGTTTATCTCCATGAATATATTCTCATCATTTGGATAATCTTCATATCTTTCCCATCCAATAATCCTTATGTCATCGGGCCTTTCAAATTTACTATAATAAGATATATCCTTAGTCTTTCTCTTGGTTGTGCTACATAAGCATGCTTCTTAACAATGTTAATGTATACCCAATGATCATTGAACATTGAGAAGAAGTCATACAATCTTGTTTGTTTCTTGAAGACTCCAAGTTTAACAATTTTGGTGAACCTATTGTAAAGCCTATACAATCAGCCTCTATTTAAATCTAACATAATAATCACAAGATTGAATAAATTTGAAAGCTTATTATAATTGTTAGTGTAGACATATAAAAATGACCATATTTCTAAATGAATATTTTATGTTCATTCCTTTATTTTAGTTAAATCTAATTTAACTAAATCACCTACATTCCTCTATTTAATTAAGTAAATTATTCAATTTATTTAGTTAAATTCACTTAAGCCCTTTATGTCATTTAATTGAATAAATCATTTTATTTCATTAAAACCCTTCTTCTTAATTAAATTTACATTTAATTAATAGTTTACCCCAAATTGAATAAATCTAATGTATTCAATTTCCCAAATTGCAACCAAATTGAATTAAAGTAATTTATTTTAATTAATTCTATTTTCCCTCACCCACTTGCATTTTCCTACATCTCCCACTTGCATCCTAAACCCTATTCCTAATTTCTTCTAGAATCCATCTAATCCTAATCAATTAACCCCAAACCCATCCATTATCCCTTTTCCCTAAATTTGAGAAGCTCACTTCTCAAATTTGGAGTAAAGTCTTCAAAAGGCATTAAAGCCTTTATCCATTCAACAAGCTAACTTGTTGAATACCCCCAAATTTGGAAGGACTCTTACAAATTTGTCCCCAAAGTCTTCAAGCCATTAATGGTTAACTAACCCTTAGTGGCATGGTTAGAGAATTTTTGACTAACTTAACCTCCATCTAACCCAAGCGTCTCATCAAGCATTTATTGCTTTGACCATGGTCATTCCTTTAACCTTTGCACAAGAGTTTGCCCCTTGATTAAAATCTTTATCCAATGGATAACCCTAACCTAACCTTAACCCTTACCTCCTAGGGTAACCATGAGGTCTTCTCAAGCATTTAATGCTTCTTACCTCTCCTCTCAACCAGCCTTATGTTGATAATTGTCACTATTTCATTGGTAAAAATTGAAAACATGGATTGACAACTTTCAAACTTGACCCTTGATTAACTCTTTCAATCCTGACCATCCATTGCCCTATTTTCACTATAAATAGAGCTCTCATTCCTCCATTTTAAGGATCCATGCAATTTTTTAGTATCTCATTTATGCTCAAATTTATTAACACATCTAGCTTCTCTTTGTAATAGGAATTAATCTAATAAGTATTTTAGACTATTTCCTTTACCATTAGCTTAACTCATAAACTAGTATATCATGTTAGGATAGTATTGCTACTAATCTTGTCATCTTATAATCTAGTTTATTGCATTTGTAGAATCATGCATAGATAGGATGCATTTTCCTAACTAAATCAATCATAAGCATCCCTCGTTCTTGCATTTGTCATCCCTAAGCCACTTTGCTCAGTGATTTGAGAGCAAAGGCATTGGCTTGAGGGACCTTGTGAGATAGAGAACCATGGAACCAACCTTGGGAAGTTGAGTCATTCTTCATGACTCCATAACTTGCACCAAGAAGTCATGTGGGTGTGTGGACAAGCCTCTTTGAACTTCATTTTTTCTTACATTTTAAGTTTTATCGCCCCACTTTTTCCACATACATTTCTGGCATCCACCGTGGGGCACTACCCCATTAATCAAATCAGTTTTTAAAAATAAACACTTGTGCAGGTACATGAGAAATAGGAATCAACGCGTAGGGAACATCCCTTAGCGCATTTGGTGTATCATTTAGCACATCTGGCTCACTTTTTGGCATGTGGGACTCATTTCCCAGTGTGTGAAGATCATACTTTACCGCATCATCCTCACTAACCTTTTCCTATAGGTCTCAGCACGGAAGAATAATAGCTTAGCGCATCTGGAAAATAGTTTAGCGCATCAGGTCTATCTGATAGCTCATCTGGAAAATAGTTTAGTGCATCGAGTCTGTCTGACAGTGCATCTTGGCTATATAGTAGCGCATACAATTTGTTCTATAGCACATCACAGATAGAGGCAAAACCAAAAACTGTAACCGAATGTAAAAATTAGACTTGTTGAAGTCCACAAAAACCCACAGATTTTCTAACAATTTTACTTGGTATTTTGTAGGGTTTTAACAAATTTCTTACAGATAGGAGCTTAATTTTAAGATCATTAAATAGTTTAGGTTTTTACTAACTTAGTTAAGTTAGTTGAGATATAAACTTCTTTTGATTCTTGTTAAAATTGAACTCACTTATGTTTGGGCTTTAAAAAGAACCACAAAACAAATTTTTTCTTGCTTTTCTAGGAGAGAAAATTTTCAAATTGGGTTTTTTTTTTAAAAAAAAGAGAACAAATTAAACTTTTTCAATTTTTGCAAACAAATGGATTAAAAAGAACTTCACCATCCTTTGGTGTATAAAAGGATCCATTTTAGGTTTTAGCAAAGTAAAGAACCACACAAAGTCCCAAAAGTCTTTTTGCAACTAAAGAGGGAAGATATTCCCCTTTTGATCGATTTATTTTGTTGACGAAAATCGCATTCATTTTGTTGACCAAGTTCTTTTTTTTTTAGATCAGAAAATCATTGCCTTAAAAAGTTAAAAAGAACACCATGTTTTTATGGAGCAACATCTCCATATAGGATTAGCAAATCATTGCTTTGAAGGGCTAAAAAGAACTTGTGTGCTTTGTCTCGAAAAGTGGAAGGTATATGCTCTCCCCTTAATTGGGTGATCAAAAAGCCAAACCACTCTTAAAGCTTTCTTTAATTCAAGCAATAAATCCTTTAGCAAGCCTGCCTTCCCGAGGGGTTGAAAAACTCTTAAAGCCATTTTTGGCCAGTGTGAAGGGAACGACCTAAGTGGGAAACAACTTTCAAGCAAAGTGTTCCAACCCACTATAATCAAAAGTGGAAAGTGACAAAAGTCCTTTTCAATGGTTGCGTGCAGCGATTAGCCTTCCCCCAGTATCTTTACGATACGTAAAGCCTTTGTTCTAAAGGTTGGGAAGCCTCTTGAGGGAGTTTATCACTGATGGCCAAATAGGAAGCTTGATTATGAACCTTAGCATAGAAACTTTGAGTTGAGTTAGTAACCAAACATTTGCAATATCATAGTGCAAGGGTGGGGAAGAATCCGCCCCCAAGATCGCTCACCATATATCTCCCAAGATAACTACTCAATTGTGAAGCAATTCACTTTGGGTTAATTTTTAGCAAAAGGCAAAAAAATAGACGCCCCCTAGGGGGTGACACGGTTGTTTGAGCTAATGGAGTATTGAGACTAGTGGGCTATGATATTTCTTATGACCCTTGAATAAAGAGTTTGATTGAAATGCATGTTGTATCTAAACCTGTTGAAACATTGAGAATTTGAACACATCCTCACAGAACATACACTTATTGTTTAGATTAAGAAAAATGGTTGTCTCTTTGGTGTCGTGCTTTCATTTGTTATTTCACAAAATCATCTATCAACACTAAAAACTCAAGGCAAAATTCCAAAATTGAAGGAAAACAAACCAAGTCAATATATTTTAGGGTAGTTTAGCGTGTAAGAGCAACTTCTTAGCACATAGGAACCATCTTTTCACATTAAATCTTCTCTTTAGCACGTCAAGTCTTAGCAGTAGCGCTTCACTAGAATCTAAAAGCAAGCAGTGGCATTTAGCACATTTTGAAAACAATTTCGTGCTTTGAAGCATCAGCTTAGCGCGTAGAGGTCAAACTTTAGCGCATAGGGTTTAACTGTTAGCGCATAGGTGGCCCATATTGGCGCATAACCTTTTGAACCTAAGATGAAGCAATATTAAACAATATTAACTAGTTAGCGCGTATCAAGGGGTAGCGTAGTGCGTGAAGTCTTTTTGCTAGTGCATAGAGAAGTTTTTATAGCGCATTGTGTCTCTGTTCTAGCACATAGTCAAAACCAGAAATATAGGGGGCCAAACAGAGGTCAATTTTGAAAATTTTGAAAACAATTTTGAAAGCTTTCCTTCATCAGCCTGAACTTCATCAATCAGAAAACCAAAAACAGAGTATCAAAAGTTGTTTCTACAAGCAAATTTCCATCAAGCAAAGTTGTCTGAAAATCTGAAACTAGTCACAAGATAAACATATCTCTCCTATCAAAATCAAGAAACATCATCACAAGTGGCAAACAAGTCCTTTAAATCAAAACAGATTTTTATCCCAAAGCACACTTGTTTAAAACTCTAAGTTGTCAAATTGAGTTTCCATATCGGGAAAGCTCGTATTCCATATCATTTGATGTACTTTATCGTGAGGGGGCATCTAAACCTTCACTTTGATAAAGTAAGACTTAAGTTTCCAAAACAAGCTAAACTGAATCCAAAAAAAATCAAAGGACACAATTGATTGCTTGTGCATGACTAATCCTCATATTCTGAGAAGACAGAATATTTATCATAACACTAAGTTGAAGAAACAGCAACCAAGTTCTTCGAAACTTGCCAAAAGAAATAGATTTTTATACATCAATCGTCAACTCTTCAAAACTCATAGAACATTCCTTCATCATATACAATTATATCTTCAAAACAAAAAAAACGAATTTGACAAGAAACCATTGAGGAGTAGAGCATTCTGTCAAAAGTCTGCATTCAACCAACAAATAAATCATGGAGGAAAGATCAATCCAACATTCTTTCCCGATGAATGCATCACTTATAACATACCAAGGTTGCCACCACCAACCCCCGAATATTTCTAAATGCCCACTATCACTCACTCTCAATGAAACAAACAAAGCGAAATGCAACCAAAATCCAGCATGAATCAGAGATTATCAAATCCTTTCGAGCATCCAAATCTAGAGGACACCAAAATTTCTGAAGAACTTCTTCAAGAATGTCAAGAGAGTGCTTCATTTCAAAAACTTGTGGAAAGACTCATGGAAAATGAGAAGGAAAAATACCTACTCATGCTCACAAGAAAAGGAGTTAAACTTCATGAAGACTTTGACACGAACATTTTTAGAACAAGATCTCAACATTACGAATATCGAGAACAACAAAGAGAGGAAGAAACACGTGACCCTGAGCAAGATACCCCTGAGCAAAATATCCCTAAGCAAAATATACCTGAGCAAAACATACCCTTCCATACACCATTTCAACCTAGAATTAATGCAAGGGAAGAATTCTTCCCTCGGCAAAATAATGCACCTTTGATTGCTCTTACTCAACAAATGCAAATGTTACAAAGACAAATGCAAGACATGCAACAAGGGATGACAGTACAGTATTCATTAACTAAAATTTGTCCTTATCTATTTGACAAAAGATTGAACATGGTACCTTTTCCTCCAAACTCAGACATTCCCAAATTTGACAAATATGATGGGAAAAGTGATCCCCGTGATCATGTTCATGAATTTTGTACAATGAGTCTGGAATTTGCTCATGATGATACCTATTTGATGAGGTTATTCCCAAGAAGCTTGGACAGACAAACAATAGAATGGTTATCCAAAATCACACTTCCTATCAGATCATTCGATGAACTAGTCAACAAATTCATAACTCAATATTCCTATAACATTCAACATGCTATCACCATGTTAGACGTTTGTAACACCAAACAGAAAAACAATGAAACATTCATGGTATTCCTTCAACGTTGGTGGCGTATGGTTTCAAGATATCCTTGTGATGTACCCGAAAAGGAAAAGATGGAAATTTTCATCAACAACTTGAATAGTAAGATAAGTTATAGACTCAAACTCCAATGCATACCATATTTTGCTAAATTGATTGAGAATGGCATCCAAGTAGAAGAAGCATGTGTCAAAAAAGGAACATTGAAATTTTTCAAAGAAGGAACAAGTTCATCCAATTACAACAACCAAAACAACAACAACTTGGATAAATCCAGATTCTATACTAGAAACAAAAACAATGGAAATGAAGGAGGAAATGAATCAAATGATCCAAAATCAAAGCAGCCCATGCTCGCATTATCAAGTAATCCTCAAGCTACAAAAGATCCCAAAGGTGCTAACCCAGGCACTAACACTTATGCACTGAATACCAATCAAAATCAACTCAGCACAAACAATACCAACAATACCCAAAATAATAACACCAATAGGGGACCTAATCCAAACTCATGAGGTAATGCAAACAACTTTCCAAAATGCATTTATACACCACTAGGGCAATCACTGGAGTCAGCATTCAGAGAACTCCTGGCAAACAAAATTATCTCTTTACCAGCAATCAACAACTTTGAACCACAAATCAAACCACCCTGGTGGAATGACTTACACTTTTGTGATTTTCATCGCAACAAAGGTCATTAAACAAATGATTGCAGGAGGCTGAAAAACATTGTTCAAGACATGATCGATAGAGGTGATTTAACAGTCGATGGCCTCAAGACAAATGGTGACCACGGAGCTTTCAAGAATCATCTTCCAAACTACAACAAGGATGGAGCTTCAACCTCAAACAATACACGTGGAGCTCATATCAATCACATATACAATGACATAATTAATCACATATCATCTGAGGATAATCAAGTCAATGTTATCACAATCAAAGATAGGTGTGAACATGAATCCGTCAATGTAACAACCAGAGCTGAAAAATATGTCTTGAAGGGACATATGTCAACAACAAACACCGTACCCAAAATTCAATATGATCTAGTCAGTCAACTACGCAAAACTCCTGCTCAAATATCTATACTGGAATTGTTAAAACTTTCACCAAAAAACAAATACATATTGGAACAAGCATTATTAGAAACAAATGTACCTCAAGATCTGGATGCTGACAAATTCCAAGCCATGGTGGCTCATATGACAGGGCCTCATAACCTCACTTCTTCTAAGCATGATAATATCTCATTGAGCCATCCACACAATACTCCACTCCATATTGAAGTCATGGTCTATAAACACCGAGTTAAACAAGTATTAATAGATGGAGGAGCTGAACTTAATATTTGTACCTTCAAACTTATCTGTGCATTAGGCTTCTTTGAGGAGTCTATTGATCCACACAAAAAGATCACTATAAAGGCATATGATGATGAAGAAAGATCATCCAAAGGAATAGTGGTGTTGCCAATTCAAGTAGGACCAATACGAAATGATACTATGTGCCAAGTCTTAGACATAGACCTCACATACAATATCTTATTAGGTCGACCTTGGATACATGAAATACAAGCACCCTCCACTTATCACCAGTGTGTTAAATTCCCCTACAATGGGTAGGAGGCTTCTATATCAGCTAATCATAATCCATTTCAGCATTGTAATGCTATGGGGGCAGCCCAAGACCGCTTGGTTCCACATAATAGAGAGAAACAAAATTCCTTAGCACCAGATCTTCAACAAGAAAAGTCTAAAGCATTATCTATGGATTTCAAGGAGAAAATGAAAATCAAATAACAAGGCATGGGAGAATACTCTTTGAAACCCATGTGTTTGGCCAACTTACCAACATCACCTAGATCTCATGGATTACCTATAGCATCAACACATCAAGCAACTTAGCCCATCACCAAGTTTGATGGCACATTTATCCAACTCAGCACTCTAGCACATGAATCTGAGGAAAAGGACATCCTTAGTTGGCTATACAAAGATGAGGAAGAAGATAGAGTAGCTACTGTGGAAGTAGCTATACCAACACACTTGTATGGAAAACGCTACTTAATCATGCAGCAAATGGGATACAATGGCAAAGAACCTATTGGTAAGCATCAGGAAGGCATCATAGAACCATTAGATCCTCCTTCACAATTCAGTAAAGACAAAAAAGGATTGGGCTTTGAACTCACTCTATTACCAAATAAAGCACCACACAAACAACAAAAATCTCAGTGGAAAGTTAAGAAGAAGTCCAAGGAAGATTCCTGGCAAGAGGCACTATTTGAGTCAGCTGAGACAATATGCAAAGAATGTGAACATCAAGAAAGAAAACACCATCAAGAGAAGCCCATCATTCAAAAGAAGGCAACATCTATAGAAGTACATCATATTCAAGAACTAATATCCATCAAAAGGGAATCAACTCCTGATTGTATAATTCCTCCTCGAGAAGAGACAGTATATGAACAAATGCAAAAAGTGGAAGCAGGATCTAACACAGAATCAGAGAAAACTATCAAACTTATATCAATCATCAAACACCTATTCTCACCCTACAACATACTAGTTCACAGCATTGATAGAATCTGGGATGACACCTCTGAGACTGATTCCAATGAATATGAATGGGGCAGCTATTACAACATTACTGAAGATATTTGTGCAAAAGATAGTAGTACACCCATCTCTCAAGAAGAACACGACACAGAATGTAGACCACTTGAATTTGGTCCACAAAATATCTATGATGCCAAGGAAAATGAGCAGCAACATTATGCACAAGTCTATATGGAATATGATACCATCGAAGACCTTAATGAGATCCTTAACTTCTTTAACACCTAGGCCAACCACGATGATACTTCCATCCTAACACTTACAGCAGTCAAACTTGATCCACCTAATGACTCCTTACCACTTGTCTTTCCTGACCTCATAGACTAGGACGAACCTGAAGCTCATGATATACCAATTTTCCCAAATGACGAATCCATTATCCATTACTTATGTACCATTAACCCAAAAACAAACTCTACCAGTGAACAAAGTAACAATGTCTACAACCAGGGGAGTGCCAAGTCTCTCAGTCACAAAAATCAGAAAACTAAAAGATCTACTGTTGAAAACCAGTCAATGGCAGCAATAGATGACACAAAAGTAAAAATAAAGGATGCATATGAGGGTGAAAACCTTTTTAAGGCACCTAAAGATGGGAGACTTGACACTCTTCTTGAGCATTATCATGAGCAATCACCCATATTGATTGAGCCCACTCAATCAATCAACATTGGTACTATAGAAGCAGCCAAAAATATACACCTTGCAGAATCTCTGACAGAGGAAGAAAGATCATAATTTATTAAAGTTTTTAAAGAAAAGCAAATCAACTTTGCTTGGTCATATGCAGATATGTCTGGGATTGATCTGCAATTAATCATGCATCACTTGTCCATTGCTCTAGGAGCTAAGCTAGTCAAGCAAAAACTAAGAAAGATGAATCCACATGTAGCGCTCATGGTCAAAGCAGAACTAAAGAAACTGTTAGACGTCAGATTTATCTAACCTATCAACTATGCTGAATGGATTTCCAACATCATACCAGTATCAAAACTAGATGGCAGTATCAAAATCTGCACTTATTTTAGAGATGTCAGCAAAGCCTGTCCAAAGGATGACTTTCCTTTGCCCAATATCGACATAATTGTAGACCTAACAGCAGGCCATGCAATGCTATCACTAATGGATGGTTTTTCAGGCTATAATCAAATAAAGATAGCCCTAGAGGATCAAGATAGAACAGTGTTTACCTATCCATGGGGAACGTACTATTGGAATCTCATGCCTTTTGGCTTAAAGAATGTAGGAGCAACTTATCAACGAGCAATGACAACAATTTTTCATGACATGATGCATACCTTCATGGAAGACTATGAAGATGATTTCCTAGCTAAATCCTTCACCAGAGCAGAACATCTAAGAATCTTAGAAAATATTTTTGATAGATTGGAAAAATTTCAAGTCAGGCTCAACCCTAAGAAGTGTGTCTTTGGGGTTACATTAGGCAAATTACTAGGCTACATAGTTTCAGCTAAAGATATTGAAGTGGATCTGGCAAAGGTACAAGCCATTATGGAGATACCACCACCAAAGAACATGAGACAGCTTAGATCTCTACAAGGACGAATCCAATCAATCAAGCAATTCATTGCTCAAATAGCAGATAAAAGTCTCCCATTCAATCATTTGCTACATAAAAATGTACCGTTCAGATGGGAAGCCAAATGTGCCAAATCCTTTTATCAAATCAAGCAGTATCTAATGAACCCACCAATTCTAGTACCACCAATAGTAGGGAAGCCACTCATCCTCTACATTTCAACAACAGACATATCACTAGGGACATTGTTAGCACAAGAGGATCAATAAGGCAAGGAGTGAGATATCTATTATATCAGCAGGACATTGAATGGATATAAACTCAACTATACATTCATTGAGAAAGCTTGTCTAACAGTGGTATTTGCCTCTCAAAAATTCTAACACTACATGCTAGCTCACACAATTAAGCTAGTTGCAAAAATTGATCCTCTCAAATATTTACTCAGTAAAGCAGCTCTTACAGGCAGATTGGCTAAGTGGGTCATGATCTTTAGTGAATTTGATATCCACTACATAGGGCGAAGAGCTATCAAAGGACAAGCAATTGCAGATCAACTAGCAAAAGCACCACTACCGGAAAAACAAACTATAGAGATCGAATTTCTAGATAGAGATGTTCTTTTTATCTCCACCAAATAATGGACCTTATATTTTGATGGATCCTACACGCAACATGGCTCAGGTGTTGGCATTATGTTCATCACTCCTGAAGGACACACTATACCAAGATCATATAAGCTTATGTTTCCATGCACAAATAACATTACTGAATATGAGGCATTGGTTATAGGCATCAAAATGGCCGTAGAATGGAGGTTCATAGAATTAAAAGTCTATGGAGATTAACAAGTAGTCATCAATCAAATCAATAGTGACTATCAGACAAAGGATGACCAGCTGCTACCCTACAAGCAAATGGTGGATGATTTCAAACAATATTTTGTACACATCACCTTCAAGCAAATACCAATGTTGGACAATAGAGTAGTTGATGCCATGGCTACTATCACTTCACTACTACAAATTCTAGAGCAACAGAGTCATTACGAGTTTCTGGTAGAGCAACTATTCTCCCTAGCCTATGATCATTCGGAATCCCATGTTATCTATGCCTTGACTGGTTCTGACTCTTCGTTATATGGACCGATCTATGACTATCTTAAGAACAATATCCTACCCATTGACCTGTCCCAAAACCAAAAACATAACTTTATCTGACAAGTCGCTCGTTATACTCTTAATACTGATACTTTGTACCATCGAGGTCTAGATGGTACTCTTCTTCGTTGTCTTGATCGTAATGAATCTGACTTCGCTTTACATGAGCTTCACGAAGGTATCTGTGGCACACATTCAAGTGGTACTTCTCTTGCTAAAAAGATTCTAAGAATGGGATATTACTGGCCAACAATGGAAAAACACTCTTATTATTTTGTGAAGAAGTGTCCTAAATGCCAAATTCATGGCAATCTTATACATGCACCAATACAGGAACTGCAGCCATTCACAACATCCTGGCCCTTTTGCTAGTGGGGACTGGACTTGGTTGGCAAAATTCATCCTTCATCTTCAAATGGACACAAGTTCATTATAACTACAATGGAATACTTTACCAAATGGATTGAAGCAATCCCCATGACCACAATGACTGGGAAACAAATTGCCTCTTTTATCCTTAATTATCTGATCTACAGATACAACATTCCAAGTTCCATCATCACAAATAATGGACAACCTTTCAAAAACCAAGATGTGCAAGAACTATGTGAAAAAATAAAAATCCAACACCATTTTTCTACACCTTACTACTCGTAGGGAAATGGTCAAGCAAAAGCATCCAACAAGACAATATTAAAAATCCTAAAGAAAATAGTGAATGATGTAGGCAAAGATTAGCATGTACAACTCAATCCAACACTTTAGGCATACAGAACTAGCATCTGCACACCAATAGGGGCTACACCATATTCATTGGTATATGGATCTGAAGCAATTTTACCCTTAGAGGTAGAAATTCCATCTCTCAGAGTCTCTTTAAAAGGCCTAATTCTAGATGAAGAGTATCACATTAAACGACTGCAAGAGCTCGAGCTTCTAGATGAAAGATGTCAATGTGCCTACACTCATCTCAAAGCATATCAGCAATGTATGTGTAGGAGCTACAACCACAAGGTCATTCCCAGAATTTTTTAAATTGGTGACCTAGTACTCAAAGAAAATCCTAGAAATCAGCAAGATTGGGAAAAGAAAGGGAAATCTGAACCTAACTAGTTAGGTCCCTATGTCATTATATCAGCTTATGGATTAGGTGCCTATTAGCTAACAACTTCAGAAGGATATGTGCTCGATGAACCAACTAATAGCATCCATCTAAAGAAATAGTACACTTGAGTAATCTAATGCACAGAAAAGTCAAAAAAATCAAAAATACCAAAAAATCAAGAAAAAGGTAAATAAAAAGGTACAATAAAAGCAACTGGTGAAAACCTAGCAATAGGCGCTATTGTGAGAGGAAAGCTCCTCTATCTATATCCATACCATTATATCCATAGTAAAGCACAATCAGCCATTGCCCAACATTTTTATCACAATATCCATCCAGGACATACTTAGCGTAGTCACTATCCTGGTTTATCCGCATATCCTTTCACTGTATCTCACCATGGCTTGGTAATCACTGTACAATCCACATTTAGAAGCACACTTGACTAGGGACAGTATACACTTGCAGCACATTCAAACCATCAAAACTTGTGGCAAACTCTAGAAACATCATATCTAGCAAACAACACTCGCACAATCACAAAGCAAAACATTGATTGCTTAACAAGATTCACAAAATATGATGGATGATTTTCTAAAGTATCAAATGGTGCATCTTGCATAAATTTTTGACTATTTTTGCACTTCAACTTTTTGAATTGTTGGATCCTCTAAATTTTCTCAACAATGCTTCAAAGCTAGAGAACGTTGTGGGGACTCCAATATTTTCTTAGTTTTTTGTCTGTGAGGCGATCATCTGTACTGTGTAAATACTTGTCTCGAGATGTGATTCACAACATATCACTGAAGACATGATTCCACTTTATGCATACAAATGATTTAATCTTCTCTGTTTCTACGCAATCCGCACTCAGGTCATCCTAGTTCAATTATACCTTGACACTTGTGTTGTCTTGCAAAATAAAAAATCATGAAAATTTTTCTCAAGTCATTATGGTTCAATTATACCATTGTGCTTGTATAAATTTTCAACATATCCCAAAATTAATCAATGCTCAATGATGATACATACAAAGAAAGCAAACAACATGTGGCTACACAGGGATGACAAGTACAGAATGAGGATGCTCAAAATCAATTAGCTGCATATCATTTTACAATTAGTTGCATATCAAATCAATTATTTGCATATCATTTTAAATCTGGCATAAGTATCACATCATATCATTATCATACATCTCATTTTCAAGATACATCTCACAACATCATGCATTATCACATCATATTCATCACATATCACATCACATACAAGCATTGCACCATCATAGAATAAACAAAAGCATGTAGAAAATATAATCCATAACACATCACATGAGGATCAAAGAAAATGGTGTCGTATATATATCTCAAAAAATGATAAATGTACAAAATATGTCATGTCTATGCCAATACAACAAAATGATCAAAATACAATAGAGACAACGTCTCTCGGGTATGACTATCTCCTGAAGGAGACGATCTTGCTATAGATGTCTTAGCACCTGGATCTCTAGGTGGAACCTGTCTAGGAGGCCCTGTCATGCCTCTGCTCTCTATCCTTGACCCAGTATCTTGAGATCGACTTGATCTTGATGCTGTAAAACTCTGCACTAGACACTCCCTGGGTACCGCATCCTCATAATGATGTCGGTAGTACTCTGCCTCCTTGGCTCTCAAATCCAACTCTCTCAAGGTGTCTCTCATTGGGCCACCTGTTGTAGCTCTCTGCAAACTCGCTACGAGCTCCTCTGCTCAACCCCGATGATCTATCTCAGTATCATGCTTTGTGGTCAGCTGAGTAATCTGGCATTGATGCACCAACAACTGTGTCTACAACTGCTACACTAATAACTGCAGAGATCTAATCTATGCATCCTCCAGATGCGTCAGAATCTGAATCTATAGGGGTACCTATGAAGGGGTACCCCCTGTCCCTCTACATGTCCTCGGTGCTGATGGAGGTAGCACATCTGACCTCCTCCTCTGGGTCGATCGTCTGACATCATCATACCCTCCCACTACCGCTATCACCTCCCCAACCCTCTCCTCACCCCCAGCTCTGATAGCCAAACCTCCTCTCCCTCTATCCATCACAACCCGCCACATAGCTCTCTCCACCCGTATCCCCCTATCACCACCATCTCTACCCCTATCTCCTCTCCTCCCCTGATCCAATCTCCCTCTATCTCCTCGCCGATCTTAGCCACCTCCTCCACCATCTCCGCCATCACCTCCTCCTCCATCACCACCTCCCTCATCTACCTCCTCATTTTCATCAAAAGCCAGAATCATCTCAGCTGGATCTGATATCCTGGCCACTACACACGCTGCGAACAGTCCTGCGAACTCATCTGTCATCCCTGCATCCACTATCTCAAGGGTATAATCCCAAATCTGGCTGGCTAAATGAAAGAACTCCTCCACAGTCGCCGCACTATCAATCATAGGTCCCCAATCTAGAATATCCTATCTCTGTCGAGCATATAGGCATGCTCCTTATGGAATCCCCTGTTGTCGACCAAACTGCCACAGCACCCGGCTATGCAGAAACCTCTCAATAATAAAGGATGTCCACCCTATCAAATATCTGGTCATATAAACATAGGGCATCTCCATCCCATCCTCAGCCCATACCTCACAACCTGTATATGGTCGCCAGACGATCTTATCAATATCATTTAAAAATCTCCTCCAGTGCTCTAGTTTGCCCAGCTTACGCTAGACAACTATCCCTTTGTATTCGTATGCATACGCACACCCAGTAAGACTATCTTTGTTCGCCAGTGGCCTAGCTATGGGAATATGCTCCCACGCCCATACCTGTAGCAATGTCACTCGAGATGATAAACTACCATAACCTAAGTATACCACCTGATGTAAATCCCTATATAAGTGGGCCAGCATAGCCGACCCCCATGCAAATCGGTGACCCTACGTCACCATATCCTCCAGAACCAATCCCCACCCCACTGCTAGTCCCTTTGACCTACGATCGGGACATAAGAAACCACCTATGAAACCTACTAGTACTAATGGTAGAGGAGCGTAATCCAAATCCAAGAACTCCTACCAGGGGATCTCATACTTGCAAATAGTATCATCCTGCAAGATCCAGTGAAGTGCCTCAGTCCCACCCTCTTCAATCTGCTCATAGGTAGCAATGCACCTACCACATGAATCCGTAGAATCCGATAACAATCCTCAGGCGTCGCCGTAATCTTTCCTATCGCCAAATGGAAGGTGTTCGTATCACTGTGCCACCTCTCTGCCAATGCTATCAATAAACCCCGATTCACGATAAACCGAGGCATATCTAACAATGAGGTCAAGCCACACCTCTCAATAATGTCTCTATCTGCCTGTGTCAATCATGGTATCAATGACCACAGTCTCAAAAATTGCTCACATGACTGAACCACTCCAAGATGCTCCTATCAAAAAGAAAAACAAGTCCAATATCAGTTTCCTCATCAAAATATAGATACCAAAATCAAATTCATATCAAAACTTGAAACTTTGACAATCTAATTCAAGTTCCACATCATATCGATTCATATCAACTTGTAACACAACTCAAGTTTCACAATCATATCAACTTGTAACACAACTCAATTTTCATATCAACTTGTAACACAACTCAAGTTTCACATCCATATCAACTTGTAAAACAACTCAAGTTTCACATCCATATCAAATTGTAAAACAACTCAAGTTCCACAATCAATGTAGCTTGTAAAACAACTCAAGCTCCACAATTCATATCAAAAACCACCACATATATAATCCGCATTAAATCTATATCAACTTGAAAAATTGCAAATCAAATCAAGTTATAACAGAACTCATAGTGGACAACTCATATGCAGACCGATAATTTGCACCTATCCTGGCAGAGCTGGCATCAACCTACCAATTTTCTTCATTCACAAATCACACTATACTAAAAATTTTCCCTATGCGCTAACCAATCTTGTCTATGCGCTAAACTGCTTATCATGTGCTACCCTATTCTTGCTAAGCACTACTAAATATACCCTATGCGCTAGCCAAAACCTATGCACTGCCCTTTTCTTCCAAAGCACCACCTAACCTTACCCTAAGCCCTAAACTACCCTATGCAATATTCTATTTTGTTCTTGCACTATGTATCTATCCCTATGCGCTAGGTCATACCTACATGCTATCTAGCCCTACTCATGCGACCTCCTAGAAACCCTCTACGCTAGGTATCTCATATGCACTAACTATTTTACCCTTTGTGCTACCCTGTGATCCTGATGTGCTAACCTAACCCTAAGCGCTACACTAACCTGCTGATGTGTTACCCTACACTTTTCGGATGCTACCCTATTTCATTAAACCCCATGTGTTATGAAACCTATCGTATGTGCTATTTCTTGACCCTGATGCGCTAAACCGCCAAATCCACGTGACAAAATTGAAAACATGATAAAAAATGACAAAATAAAAAATCCAAAAGGGGTCAAAAAGGTTGACTTACTAGTGGTCCATACGTGACAGGCCTCTGATACCTCTGATCGCACTCAAATCAATGCAAAGCATAAGGAACCGACATGTTGACTTCTTTCCAAAAATCACTTTCTCCAAGGTCATCAAGCACAAATGAGACAAAAGAAATCACTTTTTCCCTTTATATAAGGTAAATCAAAATTAGGGTTACATGGAGGAACATAAAAATTGCTCGCGGTGTCTCCTACTGCCCTACCAAATGGCAATATCGGGAGATGAATCAAATTACCACATTCAACATAGATAAAATTTTACAATGCAATGAAATTTATCAACATTATCTAAATCAAATCAAATTTTCAAAATTTTTGATTCATCTCCTAAGGGGGCATTATCAACATCGTTTATCAAATCTGGGGCATGACTTGAAAATCTCAAAATGACATAAAAATTGATCATAACTAAATCATGACGACACAACATTTTCTTTGAATCAACATGTGCACACACGTCACTTCAAAGAGGGACAAAATGTAGATGTATAAAAATGACCATATTCCTAAATGAATATTTTATGTTCATTCCTCTATTTTAGTTAAATCTAATTTAACTAAATCGCCTACATTCCTTTATTTAATTAAGTAAATTATTCAATTTATTTAGTTAAATTCACTTAAGCCCTTTATGTCATTTAATTGAATAAATCATTTTATTTAATTAAAACCCTTCTTCTTACCTTTTAATTAAATTTACATTTAATTAATAGTTTACCCCAAATTGAATAAATATAATTTATCCAATTTCCCAAATTGCAACCAAATTGAAATAAAGTAATTTATTTTAATTAATTATATTTTCCCTCACCCACTTTCATTTTCCTACATCTCCCACTTGCATCCTAAACCTTATTCCTAATTTCTTCTAGAATCCATCTAATCCTAATCAATTAACGCCAAACCCATCCATTATCCCTTTTCCCTAAATTTGAGAAGCTCACTTCTCAAATTTGGAGTAAAGTTTTCAAAAGGCATTAAAGCCTTTATCCATTCAACAAGCTAACTTGTTGAATACCCCCAAATTCGGAAGGACTCTTACAAATTTGTCCCCAAAGCCTTCAAACCATTAATGGTTAACTAACCCTTAGTGGCATGGTTAGAGACTTTTTGACTAACTTAACCTTCATCTAACCCAAGGGTCTCATCAATCATTTATTGCTTTGACCATGGTCATTCCTTTAACCTTTGCACAAGAGTTTTCCCCTTGGGTAAAAGCTTTATCCAATGGATAACCCTAACCTAACCTTAACCCTTACCTCCTAGGGTAACCATGAGGCCTTCTCAAGCATTTAATGCTTCTTACCTCTCCTCTCAACCAGCCTTATGTTGACAATTGTCACCATTTCATTGGTGAAAATTGAAAACATGGATTGACAACTTTCAAACTTGACCCTTGATTAACTCTTTCAATCCTGACCATCCATTGCCCTATTTTCACTATAAATAGACCTCTCATTCTTCCATTTTAAGGAAATGCAAGCTTTTAATATCTCATTTATGCTCAATTTTATTAACACATCTAGCTTCTCTTTGTAATAGGAATTAATCTAATAAGCATTTTAGACTATTTCCTTTATCATTAGCTTAACTCATAAACTAGTATATCATGTTAGGATAGTATTGCTACTAATCTTGTCATCTTATAATCTAGTTTATTGCATTTTTAGAATTATGCATAGATAGGATGCATTTTCCTAACTAAATCAATCATAAGCATCCCTTGTTCTTGCATTTGTCATCCCTAAACCACTTTGCTCAGTGATCTGAGAGCAAAGACATTGGCTTGAGGGACGTTGTGAGATAGAGAACCATGGAACAAACCTTGGTAAGTTGATTCATTCTTCATGACTTTATAACTTGCACCAAGAAGTCTTGTGGGTGTGTGGACAAGCCTCTTTTAACTTCATTTTTTTTTACATTTTAAGTTTCACCGCCCGCTTTTCCCGCATACAGTTAGTCTTAAGCAACAGAGGAACTAGAAGTTTACTCATCTCCACCCAAAACTTGCTACTAAAATCATCATATTTGAAGCTTGTAGGAACTACAAGTTTAGTACCTCTACTACAATAAGTTAACATTTTGACAATATCTTTTCATAGGCCTCAATTTCGGATAATTGCTTGTTGACTGCCATTGACCCAGATATTTTTAGAAGCCTTCTACAAAGATTACATTCTCACCGAAGAGTTGGGTGTAGTTTACTAAGTCACCCACAACATTCACATGTGTTATGTAATAATAGTTATGTTGCTTGATTATGTAACACAAAGGGTAGCTTGGTTTTATTATCTTCTAGATGAATAGCTATTTGTTCTAAATTCTTCAATTTGACTCGACTGTGCACCATAGAACTCATTATTTCTCGATCATCCATATATTACTCCCTACTATCACCCACAACAACTGCTTTCTTTCTCCAGTATTGGCTCAGCGTAAAAGGAAGATATGGCAGCAAAAGGAGGATTAACGGATTGCAGAGTAGAAGATGCCAATTTGCATCAACCCATTGCGCTCGCCAAAACTGTGATTCCTAAAACATTGAATATTGTGAACTAATGAACATTCATTCTAAATTTTAAGGTCACCTTGATTTTCTTTCTTTTGATGGAAACATATCTAGCCATAGGAGTTCCACTACTCATGGAAATATTGGAGACATTTGCTTCAATTTCTTTAGGTTTGGACCCATTATTTCACCATTTATCATTTAAATATTTCTAATTAGTGGTAATAAAATGAATATGGATGGTTCACTCTACTATAATTGATAGTTTGTAGAAACACATATATATTCTTGTGAAATTTTATATTATGAAAAATTCAATTAATTGATAGTTAGTTGGGACCACCTTAAATTTCTATTTAAAGATAGTCTACTAAATTTTAAGGATGTTTTAAATTTTAAGTAGAAATATTGTATAACATATAATGACTAACCTAGTTAAATGATTTTGTTATTTTAAAAAATAAGAAGCAGAAGAAATGAGATGAACTTGAATCTGTAACTAGGGCATGTGAAATGGCATCCCTGGTTGCAGTTGAGGTTGGAGTACAAGGCCTCCCATCACCACTAGGTTACCCCTGTATTTGATTCTTGCCCATGGGAACCCCACGGGTATTGATTTCATCGATCGCTCTTCAGAAAATGCCCATCCTTCCTCGTCTACTAATTTGAAGGAGATACCAGACAAATCTTTCAAGAAGGCACTCGTGGGTTCTCGGCCTGAAGTCCCGACTGAGGTGAAATTCTTTGCAATGCCAGAGTAAGATGTTACAACCAATCCCATTGCATAAGAAGGTAAGATTATGCTTTCCTCAAAGCTCATCATTTCACCCAACTCTTCTTTGTTTGTGATGATTTCTAAAGAGATTGGTAGGCTTAGAGTTTCGGCTATTTTTCTTGCAGCCTTAGATGTAAATAGGGTGCCTTCTAGGCAATTCATGAATAATTGGCTTCAAGATATATGGTCTAAAAATATAAGGCCTCATTACTCGTATTGTAGAATGATACAGAAAGGATTATTCTTAATTTTTTTTAAAGATGTCGATAGCCAAAAGAAAGCCCTAGACAGACAGTTCTGGGTGATTGGTAATTCCAGTTTTTGTACCATTAAATGGTCTTCAAAATGTTGCAATGATGAAATAATAGCTCTGTCAAACCCTATATGGCTCAATGTGAAAAATATCCTTCCGTTTCTCCGGTCTTATTTGTCGAATATGATGGAACCTTTGGGTAGGGTTTTAAGAGTTGATGCTTTGCCAACCCTCCTTCCTCATTTAGATGCGAGGATTTTGGTGGCCTTCAATCTGGGCACTGAATTCCCCTCCAAAATAGTTGTGAAATTAGATGAATACCTATACTCTTGCCTTATTTAATATCTTAGGGATATTAATGCATTTCATCTTTGTAGGAGAAGTGGCCATTTCAAGAATAATTTCCCTATTGTTGGGGTATGTACACCAAGTTGTGGTACCAAAAGGTGCCACTTTTTATCTTTTCATAAAAATGTGTCATTGACATGAAATGGTTGTCCAAACCTTTGGGCTAGATGCCCAAGGAAAATCCAACCCAAAGGGTTGGTATTCTCCAATGCAAAGTATTTGGCTAGCGCCAAATTCAAAATTTTGATTTTCATGTTTGGCGTGCACCAAATTTGGCACTCACCAAATGTGAAAAGTCAATTTTTTGCATTTTGCGAGCTCCAAATTTGGCACACACCAAATGCTCTGCATTATCTAATTTTTCATTTTGGTAACATTTTTCATCTTGGGCATAAGTTATACCCACCCGGCAGGAGAATATATACATGAATTATAACATTCAAGTATAAGTAAGTTATATTTTATGTATATATTGGCAGGGTGTTTGAGAGTGGTTTCAGCTCTATAGGAGTTATAATGTAGATTCTAGTTTTTAGAGGATCATATAAAATTTCAGACAGTCAAATTTCAATAATCAACATGTCAAATTTCAGTAATCAGCATGCTCCTATTAGCAATTTTTATCTCTATATCTGTCTCCCTCACTTATCTCTCTCACTTCTCTCTGATCTTTAGGTATATCCCACCCTCTCTACCTTTCATTCCTTCCTTAATCCCATTTCTATCCTTGACTCCTTCCCTTTCTCTTCTTCTGTGTCATTCTCTTAATATTATTTTTCCCTCCCTCCATTCTCTTGGTTAATGCCTATCCCTTCTATCCTCTATCTCCCCATATCTAGGTCTCACCCTCCCTCCCTATTCACCTCAATACCTCTCCCTCTTTATATTATTACCCACCTCTCTCTCCTCCTCTAGGTTTCTCACCTATCTAATTGTCCACCCTCTAGTTCTCTCCTTCTATCTCCACCTTTCTCTCCCTTCCCCCTTATCTCCACCTCTCTCTCTCTCTCTCTCTCTCTCTCTCTCTCTCCACACCTATCTATCTCCTCATTCCCTATGTCTTTGACTCTCTCCATGTCTACCTCTCCATCCATGCCCTCTCTCTCTCTCTCTCTCTCTCTCTCTCTCTCTCTCTCTCTCTCTCTCTCTCTCCACACCTATCTATCTCCTCATTCCATATTTCTTTCACTCTCTCCATGTCTACCTCTCCATCCATGCCCTCTTACTCATCTCTTTTCTCTTTTATCTATTCCCTCTCTCCATTGTCTAGGTCATCACCTCTCCCTCCTACTTTCACTCCCTCCCTCTCAATTTTTTTAGGTTTCTCCCTCATTCTCTCTCCACCTCTATATCACTCCATCCATGTCTCATTAGGCACCTATCTCTATGCCCCTCTATCTATCTCTCCCCTCTCTCTCCCATCTAGGTATTTAACCTCTCTCTCACCCTCTAGATATCTCATCTCTCTATCTATCCCCTCTCAATTTTTTTAGGTTTCTCCCTCATTCTCTCTCCACCTCTATATCACTCCATCCATGTCTCATTAGGAACCTATCTCTATGCCCCTCTATCTATCTCTCCCCTCTCTCTCCCATCTAGGTATTTAACCTCTCTCACACCCTCTAGCTATCTCATCTCTCTATCTATCCCCTCTCTAGTTATGTCCCTTCCTCTCCACCTCTCTCTCTCTCTCCATTGCATCTTACCCATCTCCCTTTATGAACTCTCTCCTTTTCTTATCTCTCTCATCACCTCTTTATCTCCCATAAACTCTAGACCTATTACTCTCCCTCTCTTCTCTTTATTTCTTATCTCTCTCCCCTCTCTAGGCCTATCCTGTACTCTCTCCCTCTCTCTCACCTTCCCTCCTTATCTCCATATCTTTCCTTCCCTCCCTCCATCTCTCTTCTCCTCCTATTGTTTCTTTCCACTCTCTCTTTGTTCTCTTCATCACTACCTACCCCTCCCAACCTCTCTCTCCATACATATTTTTCTCCTTCCCTCCATCTTTACCTCTCTACCACTCCTTCTTTGTATCATTACCCACCTCTCTCTCCCCCTCTATGTCCCTCACCTCTATCTTTCCATCCTTGGTCTCTCACCTCTCTCTTCCTACCCTCTCGATCACTCACCTCTATATCTCTCTCATCTCTAATTCTTTCCTCTCCACCTGCTTACCCCTCTTTCTCTCTTTGTGAACTTATATATCTTATTTTCTTCTCTCTCTCCCTTACCTATCTACCTCTTCCCTCTCTCTTTCTCAATCACTCCCTGCCCATCTCCCCCTCTCTTCTTAGCTCTCTCTTTCTCTTCATTCTTCCCTCTCTCCTCTTCTCTCTCCCTCCCCTCTCTAGGTCATCACATATCCCTCCCCTTAGGATCCCATATGATCCCTAATGACACTATATGACCCCTTAAGACACCTTATAACCCCTCAAGACACCATATGACCCCTTAAGACACCACATGACCCCTTTTAACCTCCTATTACATGAAATGACCACTTAAGACACTATATGACTCCTTAGGACAATATGATGGCTTAAGGGGTCATATGGTGTTCTAACACATGTATGGCCCCTTAGGACCCCATATGACTCCTCAGGACACCATACGACCCTTTTTAACATCTTGGTATGTACAACATGACCCCTTAGCACACCATATGACCCCTTAGGACAATATGATGTCCTAAGAGGTCATATAGTGTCCTAACGGGTCATATAGTGTCTTAACACATGTATGGCCCTTTAGGGCCCCACATGACCCCTAATGACACCATATGACCCCTTAGGACCCCATATGTCCCCTAACAACACCATAAGACCCTTCAAGATGCCATATGACCACTTTTAACATCCTAGTACATGATATGACCCCTTAGGACACTATATGACCCCTTATCACCAAATGATGTCATAATGGGTCATATGGTGTTCTAACAGATTTGTGGCCCCTTAGGACCACATATGACCTCTAGCGACACCATATGACCCCTTAGGACCATATGATGTCCTAATGGGTCATATGGTGTCCTAAGGAGTCATATGGTATTCTAACACATGTGTGGCCCCTTAGGACCTCGTATGACCCCTAACAACACCATATGACCCCTCAAGACCATACGATGTCCTAATGGGTCATATGGTGTCCTAAGGGGTCATATGGTGCTCTAACACATGTGTGGACCCTTAGGACCCCAAATGACCCCTAACGACACCATATGACCCCTTAGGACAACATATGACCCCATAGGGATCCATAGGACTCCTCATGACACATATGACTCCTCAAGACACCATATGACCCCTTAGGACACCATATGATCCATTTTAACATCCTAGTACATGACATGACCCCTTAGGACACTATATGACCCCTTAGGACACAATGTGAACCCTTAGGACCACATGATGTCCTAAAGGGTCATATGGTGTTCTAACACATGTGTGGCCCATTAGGACCCTATATGACCCCTAACGACACAACGTGACCCCTTCAAACATCCTAGTACACGAAATGACCCCTTAGGACACCATATGACCCTGTTAAACATCCCAGGACATGACATGATCCCTGAGGACACCATATGATCCCTTAGGACACTATATGACCCTTAGGACACCATATGACCTCTTAGGACCTCATATGACCCCTCAAGACACCATATGACCCCTTAGGACACCATATGGTCATATTTAGATAGAGAGAGAAGAGGTAGATAGGTGAGGGGGAGAGAAGAAAATAAGAGCAATAATTTCACAAAGAGAGAAAGATGGGTAAGGAGGTGGAGAGGAAAGAATTAGAGAGGAGAGAGATATAGGGTTGAGAGACCAAGGGGGGAAAGATAGAGGTGAGGAGATAGAGGGGGAGAGAGAGGTGGGTAATGATACAAAGAGGGAGTGGTAGAGAGGTATAGATGGAAGGAAGGAGAAACATAAGGATGGAGAGAGAAGTTGGGAGGGAGAGGTAGTGATAAAGAGAACAAATAGAGATAGAGGGAGGTAAGGATAGATATGGTGATAAGGAGGGAAGGTGATAGAGCGAAAGAGAGATTACATAGGAGAGACATAGAGAGGGGAGAGAGAGAAGAAAGAGAGAGAAGAGAGGGATTCATATGGGGTCCTAAGGGGTCATATGGTGTTCTAACACATGTGTGGCCCTTTAGGACCCCAAATAACCCCTAACGACACCATATGACCCCTTAGGAAACCATATGACCTCTAACGACACCATATGACCCCTTAGGACACTATATGACCCTCAGGACACCATATGACCCCTTAGAACCCCACATGACCCCTTGAGACACAATATGACCCCTTAGGAAACCATATGACCCCCTAAGACACCATATGACCCATTTTAATATCCTAGTACACAACATGACCCCTTAGAACACCATATGACCCCTTATGACAAAATGATGGATGTGTTGCATTGGTTTTGTCATTGATGGCAACACTTATCCTTTTGGAGATCTACATTCTTGATTTGGCACTATGGTTATATTGGTTTATTGTTGAACTGGCACATTGTGTTCTCTGACAAGGTTAGTGACTTATACACAGTCACTAGTATATGCTCACCGGTTGGTTATATGGTTCACCGGTATTGATGATGACTTGTTATCATTTGGAGATCACTTGATTATATCGAAGACATGGTTTGGATACTTGGTTTTGGTGTTTTGGTTATTGGTCTAATCGGGTTGACATATTTAATTTGTTGTTATCGGCAGATAGGTCTAGGTTATGGACCAGTATACATTATCTATTCCAGATCAGCATGACATGTTATGGAGATGATTTATTATTGGTTATTGTATTGAGGCTGACATCTTGTATTGCATCAAGACTTAATTTGCAATTGATTGAATGTAATATTTTTAGTGATCCGACCTTAGTATTTGGTCTTAGGTTTTGTATAAATGTAAGATCTCATTTGTGAGATGAATGCATGGTCATGGTATGGTATTGTAACATGGTATGTGTGAATATTGAAGATCATAGAGAAAATCAAGTAGACGTCATTTGAAGATTAAAGATGTTTATCAGAGCTTAAACTGGTACTAAATCCAACATTGTAGATGCACTTTGAAGCAATAAATTATTCTAGGATTTAACCATCCTACTGTAGTCAGTGCAACTCCCATTATTGAACAGTGTGCTCTAGGTGGTTGGCCTTTCTACATATGTAGACCCCATTTGTATACACATACTATCTGCAATAGTATCATCTAATTGTGGGTAAGGTTTCCCACCATGGTTTTTCCCCTTACAGGGTTTCCACGTCAAAAATATATGTATTTTGTGTTGTGCATATTGTTTCTCTTTCTGTTTCATGCATTAAGTTTCACCGATATTGATATACACTGTTAATTTGTTTAACCAATATTAAGATTGGTTTACTAGTATTAAGTATTAAGTTGAATTTAGAATTGGGTTGAAATTTATTGACAACTGATTCACCCCCTCCCCCTCTCATTTGTCCTTCTGGTTCCTAAAAATTGGTATCAGAGCCAAGTCCTCTTTTTGCAGAAGTCTAACAACTTGAGGAGATCCTATGGCAACGAACATTTTTAGGAAGGATAGTCCTAAACTTGATGGAACTAACTATGGTATATGGAAGATCAAAATGGAGACACATCTAAATTGCATTGCAAGATATATATATGGGAAGTTACAAGGAATGAATATGTTGGTCCTACTTTGAATCAACCTAATCCACCGACATTGGGTAAGGACTTGGAGAATGATTGCAAAGCAAGAGAAGCACTTCTGAGCGCATTATCAGATCAGCAAATTATGGGATTATCAGACCAATCTACTGCTAAAGCTATTTGGGATAAATTGTAAACATTGAATGAAGGAGATACCACTATCAAAATTGCAAAACTGGACTGTTACCGGGTCAGGTATGAAAATTTGAAAATGGAAGAAGATGAAAGAATTTCTGCTTTTAAGGAAAGAGTTATTGAAATTGTTTTAGGAATACAATATTGTGGTGGATATTTAAGTGAACATGAAATTATTTCTAAAGTTTTAAGAGCTTTGCCACAAGCTTACAAAATGAAAGTAACTACTATTAATGAGTTGAGAACAGTGCCTAATACATCAATATCTAGAGATACCTTGGTTAGAAAACTTTTAGCATTTGAGCTTGAGGAATTTGGTCATGTTGCTACAGTTAAGACTGATTTAGCCTTGAGAGCATCATCATCTATAGCATCATCATCATCTGAAAAATCTGATTAGAAAGCACTTTATGCAAAAGAACTTGAAGATATCAGGAGGTAAAATTAAGAACTGGAAGAACTTGAAGAACTATTTGCAAGGAAGATGCCTAAAGGTCCAGTTGGAAGTATGTATGAAGGTAAAGCACCATTTAAATGTTTTAATTGCAATAAAGTTGGTCACATAGCATCTAGATGTCCTGATAGACATGCAAGATTGAGAGAGGAAGCTAAAAGAATATATAAGCCTAACCTTGAATATCAGAGATACAGATTTAAGAAGAACAGAGATAGACATGTTACTATGTTGATGAAGGAGGTACAAATGATTCTGATGAAGAACTAACAGATAATGGATGGACATTTGTTGCATTAAAATAAGATCAATCGACACCTACTATCCCACCAGTAGAGCAGGGCCTGGTAGCCAAAATTGAGGAAAAAGATGAATGGATCATTGATAGTGGATGTTCACATCATATGACTGGTGATAAAAGTAAATTCTTATCTTTTCAGGAATATAATGGAGGTCTAGTAAGATTTGGAGATGATAAAGCTTGTTTAATCAAAGGAAAAGGCACTATATCTTTGGATGGTAAGCACAATACTGACAATGTTTATTATGTTGAAGGTTTGAATCATAATCTTTTGAGTGTTGGTCAATTAGTTGAAAATGGATTTCAGTTACAATTCAAGAATGGAAAATGCAAAATCAGAAACAGAACTGGATTGGAGATTGCAACCGGTAATCAGACTAAAGGTAATATCTTTCATTTGAATAACAGTGATAAGACATGTTTGATTGCACATATTGATGAAAGTTGGTTATGGCATAAGAGACTCTGTCATGTAAATTTTGATTACATTGTAAAGATTAGTTCAACTAAGGCAGTGAGGGATTTACCTAAGATTGTGAAACCTCATAATTTGGTATGTAAGGAAAGTCAAATGGGAAATCGAGTTAGAACAACTTTTAAGAGTATTTTTGAGAAATCCAATAATGTTCTTGATTTAATTCATACTAACTTGTGTGGTCCGGCAAGAACAACAAGTCTATAGGGAGATAGATATTTTATGCTAATTATTGATGATTATTCTAGAATGTGTTGGGTTACTTTTCTCAGGGAGAAATTAGAGGCTTTTGGAAAATTCAAGTGACACAAGGCAATGGTAGAGAATGAAACTGGTAAGAAAATCAAATGTTTGAGATCTGATCAAGGAGGAGAATTTACATCTAAGGAATTTAATACATTCTATGAAGTGAATAGAATCAAAAGACAACTATCAATACCCCAGACACCTCAACAAAATGGAATTGTGGAAAGGAAGAACGAAACTATTCTGGAAGCAGCTAGAAGCATGATATTGGAAGCAAATCTACCTCATGTGTACTAGAGAGAAGTAGTAAATACAGTGGTTTAAACTTTCAACATAGTTCACATCAAAGGTGAAACTGGTAAGACCCCTTATGAACTATGGTTTGGCAATACTCCTACACTTAAATACTTCAGAATATTTGAACGAAAATTCTATATTAGGAGACATGAGTATGTTGGTAAATTTGATCCTAGAAGTGATGAAGGAATATTTCTTGGTTATTCATCTAAGAGCAAGGCATATAGATGTTTTAATAAAAGATTGCAGAAGATCATTGAAAGTGCTAATGTGAAGATAGATGAACACTTAAGAGGAAATTCAAGGTCTATAAATTTTGAACCGGCAGTTGAGATGATCATAATTGAACCAATATAGATTGCACCAGTATAGAATGTGGATCTAGTCACACTGACATCATCAAAGAATTCCACAATGACTAAAGAACAATAGCATGTGAATAAACCCATGTATGTAAGGCTGAATCACTAAGAAAATCAGATAATTGGGAATAAGTATCAAGATGTTATGAAAAGAGGAAGACTAGCAAATGAAGAGGTATGCTTAATTTCTCAAATTAAACCAACATCTGTTATTGAAGCATGTCAAGATGAACATTGGATAAAAGCAATGGAAGATGAATTAGAACAAATTGAAAAGAACAATACATGGACATTACTTCCCCGACCTAGACAAAAATGTAATTAGATCTAAATGGGTATTTAGAAATAAACTTAATGAAGATAGTAAGGTAATCAGGAACAAAGAAAGATTAGTTTGTAAAGGATATTCCCAGAAAGAGGGAATTGATTATAAAGAAACCTTTGCACCAATAGCTAGAATTGGGGTAGTTAGATTATTTCTTGCATTTGCAGCTCATAAGAACTATAAAGTATATTAGATGGATGTATGTGCATTTCTGAATGGTGATCTTGAAGAGGAATTTTACATTGAATAGCCTGATGGATTTTCATTGACAAATGATAAAGATATGGTTTGCAGATTAAGGAAAGCTTTGTATTGAAGCAAGCTCCTAGAGCTTGGTATGCTAGATTGGAAAAATATCTTTTGAAGCTTGGTTACACTAAAGGTAATGCTGACAACAACTTATATTACAAAGTGACTAATGATGACATCTTGGTTATTGAAGTTTTTGTTGATGATATCATTTTTGGAGGAGAAGATGGATTGCGTAAGGACTTTGCTAACAAGATGCGGGAAGAATTTGAAATGTCTATGATTGGGGAGATAAAATTCTTTTTAGGATTGCAGATTTCACAAATTGATAAAGGTATATTCATATGTCAAACAAAATACTTGAAGGAACTACTACAGAAATTTGGTATGGAAAACTCTAAACCGGTAAGTACTCCTATGAGTACAACTGATAAATTGACATTGAAGGAGGATTCAGCTCCTGTTAATCCAACAAGATACAAATATATGATTGGAAGTTTACTATATTTGACACAAACCAGACCTGAACTAATGAATGCAGTATGTATTATTTCAAGGTTTCAGAGTAATCCTAAAGAAAATCATGAATCAACAGTAAAAAGGATTTTCCAGTATCTACAAGGCACAACAAATCTTGGTTTATGGTATCCTAAAGATGAAAATTTTGATTTATGTGCATACACTTATGCAAAATGGGTAGGAGATGTAGATGACAGAAAGAGTACCACTGGTAGTGCATTCTTTCTTGGTAGCAGATTGATTTCATGGATAAGTAAGATGCAGAGTTGTACATCATTATCAACAGCAAAATCAGAATATGTTGCAGTAGCAACTAATTGTACTAAGGTATTATGGATTAAGAAAATGTTGAAGGACATAAAAGTAAAATGCAAAGAATTGATAATCATTTATTGTGATAATTCAGCAACAATTGATACATCAAAGAATCTGGTATTTCACTCTAAGACTAAGCATGTTTCTATCAAGTATAATTTTCTGAAAGAGAATGTTGAAGCAAAAGAAGTAAGATTGGTTTATGTGAATACTAAAGAGCAGATTGTAGATATCTTTACAAATCCTTTGCCTAAGGAAACCTTTGAATATATCAGAGAGAAACTTGGGGTAATACCCTCACCAACAGAGACTTAGATGATTGAAGATTGGCATCAAACCAACAGAAACTAACAGAGAAATCTTTTTCCGTCTTTGATGGAGGAGAGCTACTTCTTAGGGGGAGTAGTTGGTTGTATGTTCTGGGGTTTCTTCTTAACTTCTTTGGCATTTGATGTCAAAGGGGGAGAGATATCTATGGAAAAACATTATTCATTTGGAGAGAGAGATATATACTCTTTGTATTTTGGTTTTGATTTCTGGTATTGATCTATTCTAGAGATTGTTGGTTTTTGGTTTTTTGGCATTTTGCTTTGGCACTTAGATGTTTAAAATCCATCTAGTGTTGTCGTCAATGCCAAAGGGGGAGATTGTTGGTATTATGGATGTGTTGCATTTGTTTTGTCATTGATGTCAACACTTATCCTTCTGGAGATCTACATTGTTGATTTGGCACTATGGTTATATTGGTTTACTATTGAACCGACACATTGTGTTCTCCGACAAGGTTAGTGACTTATGCACCATCACCAGTATATGCTCACCGGTAGGTTATATGATTCACCAGTACTGATGATGACTTGTTATCATCTGGAGATCACTTGATTATGTTAAAGATATGGTTTGGATACTTTGTTTTGATGTTTTGGTTATTGGTCTAATCGGGTTGACATATTTAATTTGTTGTTATCGGCAGATAGGTCTAGGTTATGGACCGGTATACGTTATCTATTCCAGATCAGCATGACACGTTATAGAGATGATTTATTATTGGTTATTGTATTGAGGCCGACATCTTGTATCGCATCAAGACTTATTTTGCAATTGATTTGAATGTAATATTTTTAGTGATCTGACCTTAGTATTTGCTCTTAAATTTTGTATAAATATAAGATCTCATTTGTGAGATGAATGTATGGTCATGGTATGGTATTGTAACATGGTATGTGTGAATATTAAACATCATAGAGCAAATCAAGCAGACATAATTTGAAGGTTAAAGGAAGGTTTAAAGGTGTTTATCAGAGCTTAAACTGGTACTGAAACCAGCATTGCAGATGTACTTTGAAGTAGTACATTATTCTAGGATTTAACCATCCTACTGTAGTCAGTGCAACTCCCATTATTGAGCAATGTGCTCTAAGTAGTTGGCCTTTCTGCATGTGCAGACCCCATTTGTATACACATACTATCTGCAGTAGTATCATCTGATTATGGGTAAGGTTTCCCACTATGGTTTTCCCCTTACAGGGTTTCCACATCAAAAATGTATGTGTTATGTGTTGTGGATATTGTTTCTCTTTCTGTTTCATGCATTAAGTTTCACCGATATTGATATACGTTGTTAATCTGTTTAACTGGCATTAAGATTGGTTTACCAGTATTAAGTATTAAGTTGAATTAATTTATAATTGGGTTCAAATTCATTGACAATTGATTTGTAAGGAAAGAAAGTGCAGTAATTTGCTTCCCTGATGTCAATTTGCAAGGGAAAACAAACTAGTGTTTACACATTTTCAACTTTTATAGAATATGGCACAAGAATGAGCATACACAATTAAATAGCACAGAGATAGAACACACAGAGTTAATGTGGAAAAACCATTTCGGGAGAAAAATCCACCACCAACAGAAAATAACTTTATTATTAGTATGTCAAATACAATAAAGTTCAGTCTACAAACTTCCTTTCACTCTCTCAATTAATCGTTCCAGATGTAACATACGACACTCGGAACACACAACAATTACAGATGGCTCAATATCTATTGTGACTCGTAACCATACATTCAATTCACTTTTGGCTTCAAATACCAAACTGGTCAATCATTACACCTGTGCGAGACGGTTGGGAAGTCGAATTATTTCTGTCGGTCTACAATAATGGAAAACCAATTATCCTACATGTATTAGGGAGTCGGGTCAGTTCGTATTCATATACACCGATAGTTTCATCCTTAGTGTCCAAGTGTTCACCTTTTTGGATCTCGGTTCGATCTCACATCCGTAGTCGATCTCTATTCCATCGGCCATTGGTATAGCTTTCACTTGGTAGAGTTGATCACGCGATGATACCTGATCATCGAAAGGTGACTCCATCGGATATCAGTATAACAAAACCTCCAGTTACCCCGATCTCTGAAAACATCTTGATCTCTTTTCTTCACTCTGCCAGAACTTTTTTTGGGCCCCCCCACTGGTCACCAAGTCGTGATAGTTAACCATTGAGTAGTTACACATCATGGTATAGCAATGATCATTGATCAAGACCAAACTTGTTCACTAGTTAACATGTCTGAGCTTCCCTTTTTGTCGGGCCCCACCATTGGTCACCAAGCCGTGATAGATAAAGTTTGTGCATCTTCGTCCTGTGGTATAACGACAGTCATTCGATCCGCCCGAACTTTCTCACCAATTAACATGACTTAAGTTGCCTTATTTCTAGGTCCCACCAATGGTTGCCAAGCCGTGATAGATAAAGTTCATGCATCTTCATCCTGTGGTATAGCAACAGTCGTTCAATCAACTTCAACCTGCATGGTCTTTACTTGCTTCCTTTTTGCACATGCTTAGTCATCAAGTCTGCATGGTTATTTACCGATCAGTTTCTCAATGCGGTAATGTGATTATCGTTAGATCTGAACTGACTTGCAAATGGTTTATCCTGGCTGGTCTTTGTTGCCCTGATGACCGAAATCGATTCCATCGGGTCATCGGCAAGAGTTAAATCAAAATTATTTCATCGGGTTAGGTTATTCCAATCAGTCTGAGGGTTTCAATCAATTTGAGGGTCAAGTTAATGTGAGGCACATCTCCAACAAACTCCCACTTTATGAGGAATTCACTAGACCAATTACCATTTCAAACGTTACTAAGGAACATGGGTATCAAGACCCATAGAATTTGAACACCACCTGAACTTGTGAGTGTTCACCAGTTTCATCAAGGCATCTGCAACATTCTCCAGAGTGTCTACCTTGTTAAGATAAACTTTTCCATCTTCCACCATGTCACGAACTCAAACCAATATCAGAACTCAAATGCCTAAGCCAGACTCCTTCTTTACAAGCATGTGTGGCCGCCATGTATTTTTCCTTTGTAGTGGACAAAGCGACTACAGCTTGCTATTTGCTCATCTAAATAATTTCTCCACCATTCAGGACAAAAACATATCCACTAGTGGATCTCCTACTATCAATATCCCTTGCCCAATCAGAATCTATATAACCACAAACACTGAGAGATCTCTTTGAATCCTTCAAATTACCATGATAACACAATGCAAAGTCTAAAGTACCCTTCAGATATCTAAACACTCTCTTTACAGCATCCTAGTGCGGTTTCCCTAGATTTGACATAAACCTGCTAAGTACTCCCACTAGTTGGGCAATGTCTGGTCTTGTACAGACCATAGCATACATCAGACTGCCTATAACACTTGCATAAGGTAAACTTTTTATGTCTTCAATCTCTTTTGGAGATTTTGGACTGTCAAGAACAGACAACTTAGTTCCTTGCAAGATGGGAACAACCTGTGGTTTATAGTCAGACATATGAAACCAATTAAGAACACTGGTTATATACTTTCTCTAGCTGAGCCAAAGTTTCCTCTTAGATCTATCCCTTTTGATCTCCATTCCCATAATGTAATTTGCTGGTCCTAAGTCCTTCATTTCAAATTTCATAGAAAGTTGAGATTTTAAATCTAAGATCATACATTTTGTGTTTCCTATGAACAACATATCATCTACATACAAAGCTATGATAAGAATCCTATCACCATCAATTTTGTAGTAAACACAATGATCAACTTTTGATCTCACAAATCCCAAGGACAAAACAAATGTATCATACTTTTGATACCACATTCTGGGAGACTGTTTCAAACTAAATAGAGACTTCTTGAGTTTGCATACCAGACGTTCTTTCCCTTTTTCCACAAAGTACTCAAGCTGGGACATATAAATTTCTTCTTCAAGATCACCATGAAGAAATGTTCTCTTCACATCCATCTACTCAATCTCCCAATCATGTGCTTCTACAAGTGACAAGAGAAATCTAATAGATGTCAACTTAGCTACAGGAGAGAAAATTTCCCCATAGTCAATACCTTCTTTTTGTGAATACCCCCTTGCAACCAGTCTTGCTTTGTACTTATCAATGCTACCATCTGGACCATACTTCTTTTTGAACACCCACTTGCAGCCTATAGGCTTTCTGCCTTTAGGCAATGGCACCAAATCCCAAGTTCCATTTTTATCCAATGATGATATTTCATCATTCATGGCTTCCAACCAGGAATCTGAATCAGGCATTTCAATTGCTTCTTTGATAGTCCTAGGCTCATCAATATCTGCAAGTAAAGCATAAGCACAATTAACATTCAGCATAGAGTGACTATACTTATTAGGTGTATACCTATTAGGTTGACGCCTCTCTTGAGTAGATCTTCTCAGCTCTGGTGTTGAGGCTTCTTGAAGTTCCACAGGAGGCTCATCATCATGTTGTTCTTCAGAATTACTTGAACTACTTGAACTCTCCTCATCTTCAGGTATCTCTGGGGATTCTTCTTTGGCTGGAGGAATTTCAATCTCAACTTCTCCTCTCTTTTCTATATTATGATATAATGACATAGGCTTCAGCTCATGAAAAATCACACTTATGTTGTACACAACCTTACCAGTCACTGGATTCCAAAGTTTGTATCCTTTCACACCAACTCCATAGCCAATGAAGATATTTTTCACTACTTTGTTATCCAACTTATATCTATTCACATCAGGCACATGAGCATATGCCTCTACACCAAAAACACGAAGGCGCCTTAAAGAAGGTTTCTTGCCAGACTATGCTTCCATGGGTCTTTTGTCAACCAATGCTGAAGTAGGAGAATGATTCAGCAGGTAACACGTTGTAGCAACTACTTCAACCCATAATTTTTGTTCCAGCCCAGCTCCTCTCAACATGCTTCTCGCTTTCTTTATTAGAGACTAATTCAACCTTTCAGCGACTCCATTTTGTTGTGGAGTGTAAGGTACGGTCTTATGTCTCTTAATTCCATGATCAACACAGTACTTGTTAAAATTTGCACTACGGTATTCACCACCATTGTCTATTCTTAAACATTTAATCCTTCTCCTAGTCTGATTTTCAACAAGGTTGTTAAATTCCTCAAACCAACTAAACACTTCTAATTTACTTTTAAGAAAATACACAAATGCCCTTCTTTAATAATCATCTACAAAAGATACATAGTACTTAGACTTAGACAGAGAAGGAAAATCAACTGGACCAAACACATCAGCGTGAACATAATCCAGAATGTTAGATGATTTATGAGAACTGGAATAAAACTGAACACGGTTATATTTTCGATATATGCAGTGTTCGCAGAAATCAAACTCAAAACTACAATCATCTGAACCTTCAACCAAATTCGTATTCTTCAAGGCTTTTAAACCTTTTTCACCTATGTGGCCTAACCTATTATGCCAGAGCATTGTTTTCTCAGCAGGAAGTTTAGCTTCCAATGAATTTGCATTGTGCATCATTACAGTTGTCTTAACAGACTTTTTAGAAGTTACATTACAACATATATGTTCAGCATTTAACTTATACAATGTACCAATGCGATCACCCTTTGCCAATACAATGGAACCCCTAGTCATCTTGCAACCAAATACAAATGTAACTTGTACTCTAGCATCCTTAAGTTTACTTACAGAGAGAAGGTTTCTTGCTAGACCTGGTATATGAAGAACTCCATTGATCCCCTTCACTCTACCATCTGGGAATTGAATTTTAATTCTACCTCTCCCTACAATCTCCATTGTAGAATCACTAGCCAAATATACCTTTCCACTAGCAAACGGTTCATACTTCGAGAACCACTCCTTGTGGGAGGTCATGTGAAAAGATGTACCAGAATCTACTAACCAGGTGTCATCTGAGGTAGGTACTACCAGGGCTGCTACAAATGCATCTGCATCACTCTGAAAAGATTAGGTGTCACAATACTTTTTGTTCTTCTCCTCCTCCTTGCAATCCTTTCAGATATGCCCTTGTTGCCCATAGTTCCAACACTTCACCTTTGACTTCTTGCCTGGAGATTTTAAATCTCTCTTGAAACTTGGAATTTTTTCTTTTCTTCTTGTCTTTGTCCTTTGGTCTGCCTCGAACAAAGAGTGCATCTTTTGTCATCTCAGAAGAATTCTTTCTTATTTCTTTTTGTAAAGCGGAAAATCGCGATCGAACCCTAGTTGCTCTCCCCTCTTCCAACTCCGAGGAGAGAGAAGGGAGGTCGCTAGGGTTGATGGTTTTCACTTAAGGGAGATACTTTACATTCAAAAGAGGGGTTGAAACCCACAAGATCCAATCCCACACAATGCAAGATTGGATTCTAAATGAGTTTCAAGGGTTAAGACAGCAAGGCTACCCTCTTTTGTAAAGAATGTTGATAGAATGATTAAGCTAGGAATGCATAGAAAGTGAGAAAGATTCGCTTATAAACTAAGATAGGGATATAGGATGAAGCTGCGGACCTGGAATTAGCAGTAAAATGTCGATACAGCGTTGTCCTGCAAATTTGAGCAAAAGTTGTCGGGACGATGGCGCCCGAGCGCCACGGTCCTCCAAAAAATCCGCGAAACGAAGGGGGATCTGTTCGTCTCTGCACAAGGATTCCAGATCTTCAATTTCAGCCGTGTACCTACAACCTACACACAGAAAAGCGAAGACGATTGGGGGGTTAGGGATTAGGGGTTTGCCTTTAGGTCAAACCCCGGTTTTGGAATTAACCAAGAAATGAGAAATTGCTGTAAATGTAAATGTCTGTAATGTAAAACAAGTACTAATACCTTGTTGTAAGGATGTTTGTATCCTTATGTGCGAAGGTATAGATGTTGTTGTTTGTTGTATTGTTGTAGTAGTATGTGATCTCCTCTTCAATGGTTGAATCCTTGTCTTGAATGCAACACTTAGCCTTGAATGGAGACTTAGAATGATCAATTGCTTGAAGGAATGCTTGAATGCTTGAATGCTTGAATGCTTGAATGTTTGAGTATCGTTTCCACGCCTTTTCCATCATCTTTCCATCTTTTTCAATGAGAGAGGAAAATGAAGTTTATATACTTGTCAATTAGGGTTAATAGACTGATTTTCCCGACCTTAGGCCGACCAAGAAACAATAATTTCCAATTTGCAAACAAAAAGACCCGAGACCCCATAGGAGACCGAGCCCAAAATAGGGCCAGGGACCAGGGCGCTGGGCGCCCTGGTCCTGAAGGACCAAGGCGCTGGGCGCTCTGGTCCCACCTCCCAGGACAGCAGGGTACAAAGGAGGTTCAGGCCAGGGTGCTTGAAAAATGCAGTTTTAGTGTCGTGAGCAAGTTTCGGGGTCTCCATTCAGGTTGCGTGTTGCGTCGCCATCGTGAAGACCAAAATGCAGTCAAAATTGCAAGTGTCGCAACTTTAGGACGCTACACTTTTGACAAAAGAGTATTAACCACAGTATCCATCTTGAACTGGGTCGTAGTACTACCGATAGCCATCACTAAGTGATCCCAAGAGTCAGGAAATGAACACAACAACAACATGCAACATTCTTCTTCCTGAATGGCCACACCAATAGAAGTTAACTAAGCAAGAACCATGTTGAATGCATTCAAATGATCTGCCAATGGTGTTCTTGCATCCATCTTTAGAGAGTACAACTTCTTCCTCAGGAAAATTTTATTCACCAAGGATTTGCCTTAATAAATATCTCCCAGCTTATTCCAAAGAAGATGTGCAGTCTTCTCCTCATGGATGTTTAACAGAATAGAATTAGCAAGACATAGCCTGATTAGACCCCTTGCCTTTCGGTTGGCTAAATCCCAATCTTCTTGCTTCATGCTTGTAGGTTTTGTTCAGTCATAGCAATCCAAAGATCTTGGTCCACCAGTTAGTCTTCCATCTTGAGTTTCCATAGTTCAAAATTGGAACCATTAAAATTCTCCATGTCTATGCACCCTGAGGTGCACGCCATCTTAACCTATAAAAAAAACAAGTAGACACTCTACAACAATCCCATTGAAAACAGAATTGACACAAAAAACCAACCCTACCCAACAAGGATAACAAAACAGGCCAAGATCTAATACCACTTGTAAGGAAAGAAAGTGTAGAAATTCACTTCCCTAATGTCAATTTGCAGGGGAAAATAGACTAGTATTTATAGATTTTCAACTTTTACAAAATATGGCACAAGCATGAGCATACACAATTAAACAACACAGAGATAGAACACACAAAGTTAACGTGGGAAAACCCTTTCGGGAGAAAAACCCACCACCAATAGAAAATAACTTTATTATCAGTATGTCAAATACAATAAAGTTTAGTCTACAGACTTCCTTTCACTCTGTCAATTAATTGTTCTAGATGTAACATACAACACTTGGATCACACAACAATTATAGATCACTCAATACCTATCGTAACTCGTAACCATACATTCGGTTCACATTTGGTTTCAAATACCAAACTGGTCGACCATTACACCTGTGCGAGATGGTTGGGAAGTCGAACTATCTCTGTTGGTCTACAATCACGGAAAACCAATTATCCCACATGCATCAGGGAGTCAGGTTAGTTCATATTCATATACACCGACACTCTCATCCTTAGTGTCCAAGTGTTCACCTTTTTGGATCTCGGTTTGATCTCACATCCGTAGTCGGTCTCTGCTCCATCAGCCATCGGTATAGCTTTCACCCAATAGAGCCGATCACGTGATGATACCCAATCACCGAAAGGCGATTCCATCGGGTATCGGTATAACAAAACCTCCAGTTACCCGATCTCTGAAAACATCTCGATCTATTTTCTTCGCTCTGCCAGAACTTTTGTCTGGCCCAACCACTATTCGCCAAGTCGCGATAGTTAACCATCGAGTGGTTACACATCACGGTATAGTGATGACCATCGAGCAAGACCAAACTTGTTCACCAATTAACCTATCTAAGCTTCCCTTTTTGTCGAGCCCCACCACTGGTCGCCAAGCTGCGATAGATAAAGTTCATGCATCTTCATCCTGCAGTATAGCGACAGTCGTTCGATTCACCTGGACTTGCTCACCAGTTAACATGACTTAAGCTACCTTATTTCTAGGTCCCACCACTGGTCGCCAAGCTACGATAGATAAAGTTTGTGCATCTTCATCCTATGGTATAGCGACAATCATTCGATCAACTTCAACCTGCACAGTCTTTACTCACTTCCTTTTTGCACATGCTTAGTCACCAAGTCCGCATGGTTATTTACCGATCATTTTCTCGATGCGGTAATGCAATGACCATTAGATCTGATTTGACTTGCATGTGGTTTATCCTAGCTGGTCTTTGTTGCCTCAATGACCGAAATTGATTCCATCGGGTCATTGGCAAGAGTTACAACGAAATTGTTTCATCGGGTTAGGTTACTCCAATCAGTCTGAGGGTCAATGTAATGCGAGGCACATCTCCAAAAAACTCCCACTTGATGAGGAATTCACTGGACCGATTACCATTTCAAACGTTACTAAGGAACATGGGTATCAAGACCCATAGAATTTGAACACCACCTGAACTTGTGAGTGCTCACCGGTTTCGTCAAGGCATCTGCAACATTCTTCAGAGTGTCTACCTTATTAAGATAAACTTTTCCATCTTCCACCATGTCACAAATGAAGTGATACTAAACATCAACATGCTTTGATCTGACATGGAAAGTGGAGTTCTTTGCCAAACATATGGCACTCTGACTATCACTCCATATTGTAATCTTCCCTGCATCAAAACCAATATCAAAACTCAAACGCCTAATCCAGACTCCTTCTTTACAAGCATGTGTGGCCGCCATGTATTTTGCCTTTGTAGTGGACAAAGCGACTATAGCTTGCCGCTTACTCATCCAACTAATTGCTCCACCATTCAGGACAAAAACATATCCATTAGTGGATCTCCTGCTGTCAATATCCCCTACCCAATCATAATCTGTATAACCACAAACGCTAAGAGTTCTATTTGAATCCTTCAAATTACCATGATAACACAATGCAAAGTCTAAAGTACCCTTCAGATATCTAAACACTCTCTTTACAACATCCCAGTCCAGTTTCCCTTGATTCGACATAAACCTGCTAAGTACTCCCACTAGTTGGGCAATGTCTGGTCTTGTACAGACCATAGCATACATCAAACTGCCTATAGCACTTGCATGAGGTACACTTTTCATGTCTTCAATCTCTTTTGGAGATTTTGGACTATCAAGCACAGACAACTTAGTTCCCTGCAAGATGGGAACAACCTATGGTTTACAGTCAGACATATGAAACCTATCAAGAACATTGGTTATATACTTTCTCTGGCTAAGCCAAATTTTCCTCTTAGATCTATCCCTTTTGATCTGCATTCCTAGGATGTAATTTGCTAGTCCTAAGTCCTTCATTGCAAATTTCATAGAAAGCTGAGATTTTAAATCTAAGATCATACCTTTTGTGTTTCCTATGAACAACATATCATCTACATACAAAGGTATGATAAGAATCCTATCACCATCAATTTTCCAGTAAACAAAATGATCAGCTTTTGATCTCACAAATCCCAAGGACAAAACAAATGTATCATACTTTTGATACCACATTCTGGGAGACTATTTCAAACCATACATAGACTTCTTGAGTTTGCATACCAGATGTTCTTTCCCTTTTTCCACAAAGTGCTCAGGATAGGACATATAAATTTCTTCTTCAAGATCACCATGAAGAAATGTTGTCTTCACATCCATCTGTTCAATCTCCCAATCATATATTGTTGCAAGTGACAAGAGAAATCTGATAGATGTCAGCTTAGCTACAGGAGAGAAAATTTCCCCATAGTCAATACCTTCTTTTTGTGAATACCCCCTTGCAACCGGTCTTGCTTTGTACTTATCAATGCTGCCATCTGGACCATACATCTTTTTGAACACCCACTTGCAGCCTACAGGCTTTCTGCCTTTAGGCAATGGCACCAAATCCCAAGTTCCATTTTTATCTGATGATGACATTTCATCATTCATGGCTTCCAACTAGGAATCTAAATCAGGCATTTTAATTGCTTCTTTGACAGTCCTAGGCTCATCAGTATTTGCAAGTAAAGCACAAGCACAATTAACATTCAGCATAGAGTGACTATACTTATTAGGTGTATACCTATTAGGTTGTCGCCTCTCTTGAGTAGATCTTCTCAACTCTGGTGTTGAGGCTTCTTGAAGTTCTACAGGAGGCTCATCATCATGTTCTTCTTCAGAATTACTTGAACTACTTGAACTCTCCTCATCTTCAGGTATCTCTGGGGATTCTTCTTTGGCTGGAGGAATTTCAACCTCGGCTTCTCCTCTCTTTTTTATATTATGATCTTCTGACATAGGCTTCAACTCATGAAAAATCACACTTCTGTTGTACACAACCTTACCAGTCACCAGTTCCAAAGTTTGTATCCTTTCGCACCAACTCTATAGCCAATGAAGATACATTTCACCGCTTTGTTATCCAACTTAGATCTATTCACATCAAGCACATGAGCATATGCCTCTACACCAAAAACACGAAGATGCCTTAAAGAAGGTTTCTTACCAAACCATGCTTCCATAGGTCTTTTGTCAACCAATGTTGAAGTAGGAGAATGATTTAGTAGGTAACACGTTGTAGCAACTACTTTAGCCCATAATTTTTGTTCGATCCCAGCTCTGCTCAACATTCTTCTTGCTTTCTCCATTAGAGACTGATTCAACCTTTCAATGACTCCATTTTGTTTTGGAGTGTAAGGTACGGTCTTATGTCTCTTAATTCCATGATCAACATAGTACTTGTCAAAAATTGCACTACAATATTCACCATCATTGTCTATTCTTAAACATTTAATCCTTCTCCCAGTCTAATTTTCAACAAGGTTCTTAAATTCCTTAAACCGACTGAACACTTCTAATTTACTTTTAAGAAAATACACAAATTCCCTTCTTGAATAATTATCTACAAAAGATACATAGTACTTATACTTAGATAGAGAAGGAACATCAACTGGACCAAACACATCAGAGTGAACATCATCCAGAATGTCATAAGATTTATGAGAACTAGAATAAAACTGAACATGGTTATGTTTTCCATATATGCAGTGTTCGTAGAAATCGAACTCAAAAATACAATCATCCAGACCTTCAACCAGATTCTTATTCTTCAAGGCTTTTAAACCTTTTTCACCTATGTGGCCTAACCTATTATGCCAGAGCATTGTTTTCTCAGTAGGAAATTTGGCTTCCAATGAATTTGCATTGGGCATCATTACAATTGTCTTAACAGACTTTTCAAAAGTTACATTACAACATATAGGTTCAGCATTTAACTTATACAGTGTACCAATGTGATCACCCTTTGCCAATACAATGGAACCCCTAGTCATCTTGCAACCACCAGATACAAATGTAACTTGCACTCCAACATCATTAAGTTTACTTACAAACCAAACTTGTTCACCAATTAACTTGTCTGAGCTTCCCTTTTTGTCGAGCCCCACCACTGGTCGCCAAGCCGCTATAGATAAAGTTCGTGCATCTTCATCCTGTGGTATAGTGACAGCCGTTTGATCCACCCAAACTTTCTCACCAATTAACATGACTTAAGTTGCCTTGTCTCCAAATCCCACCACTGGTCACCAAGCCATGATAGATAAAGTTTGGGCATCTTCATCCTGCGGTATAGTGACACTCGTTTGATCAACTTAAACCTGCACGATCTTTACTCACTTCCTTTTTGCACATGCTTAGTCGCCAAGTCCACATGGTTATTTGTCGATCAGTTTCTTGATGCGGTAATGCGATGACTGTTAGATTTGAACTGACTTGCACGTGGTTTATCCTAGCTGGTCTTTGTTGCCCTGATGACCGAAATCGATTCCATCGGGTCATCGGCAAGAGTTACACCGAAATTATTTCATCGGGTTAGGTTACTTCGATCAGTCTGAGGGTTCCGATCAATCTGAGGGTCAAGTTAATGTGAGGCACATCTCTAACATGATTCACCCCCCCCTCTTAGTTGTCCTTCTGGTTCCTAAAAATGACCCCTTAGAACCCCACATGACCCCTTGTGATACCAAATGACCCCTTAGGACACCATATGACCCTCTAAGACACCATATGACCCATTTTAATATCCTAGTACATGACATGACCCCTTAGAACACCATATGACCCCTTCGGACAAAATGATGTCCTAAAGGGTCATATGGTGTCCTAAGGGGTCATATGGTGCTCTAACACATGTGTGGCCCCTTAAGACCCCATATGACCCCTAACGACACCATATGATCCCTTAGGACCATATGATATCCTAATGGGTCTTAGGGTGTCTTAAGGGGTCATATGGTGTTTTAACACATGTGTGGCCTCTTAGAATCCCATATGACCCCTAAAAACACCTTATGACCCCTTAGGACACCATATGACCTCTTAGTACCATACGATGTCCTAATGGGTCATATGGTGTCCTAAAGGGTCATATGGTGTTCTAACACATATGTGGCCCCTTAGAACCCCAAATGATCTCTAATGACACCATATGACCCCATATTACACCATATGACCTCTAATGACACCATGTGACCATTTGGGACACTATATGACCCTCGGGACACCATATGACCCCCAGGACACCATATGACCCCTTAGGACCCCATATGACCCCTTAGGACACTATATGACCCCTTAAGATACCATATGACCTATTTTAACATCTCTCTTATCCTCCTATTATTTCTCTCCACTCTCTCTTTGTTCTCTTGATCACTTCCTCTTCTTCCCAAGCTCTCTCTCCATACCTATGTTTCTCCTTCCCTTCTTCTTTACCTCTCTACCTCTCCATCTTTGCCTCATTACCCACATGTCTCTCCCCCTCTATCTCCCTCACCTCTATCTTTCCACCCTAGGTCTCTCACCTCTTTCTTTCTAGGCTCTAGATCTCCCACCTTTGCATCTCTTTCCTCTATAATTACTCACCTCTCTATATCCCCCTCTATCTATGTCACTGCTCTCTCTCCCTATCTAGGTCTATAATTCTTTCCTCCCCTCTTTCTCTCTTATTTTATTCTCTCCCTCTCTTACCTATCTACCTATCTACCTCTTCCCGCTCTTGGTCTCTCAATATCTCCCTTATATAGGGTTGAGGCTATTCGTTATATTGATACTTCTCTCTCTCTCTCTCTCTCTCTCTCTCTCTCTCTCTCTCTCTCTCTCTCTCTCTCTCTCTCTCTCTCTCTCTCTCTCTCTCTCTCTCTCTCTCTCCCCCTCTCTCTCTATTCTTTAGGTTCCTCCCTTCCTCCCTCTCTACCTCTCTAATTCTCCATCCTTGTATAATTACCCACATCTCTATATCCCCCTCTATCTATGTCACTGCTTTCTCTCCCTATCTAGGTCTATCTATGGACACCATATGACCCCTTAGGACCATACAATGTCCTAATGGGAGAGAACTAGAGAGGGGACAAATAGATAGGTGAGAGAACTATATGGGAAGGAGAGATGAGAGACCTCTAGATGACAAGAGAGAGGATTGATATAGATAGAGGGGGAGAGAGAGAGGTGAGTAATGAGACATGGTGCAGAGGTAGATAGGTGGAGAAGAAGGAAGTGAGAAACCTAGAGAGGGGAGAGAGAGTTGATGACCTAAAATGTAGAGAGAGAGAATACAAGAGGAAGAGAGAATAACAAATTGGGGGAGTGAGATATATATGAGGGTATGTATGGATGAGGAGATAGAGAGGGATAGGAGAAGGGAGGGATATACTTAAAGAGGGGAGGGAGATAGAAGAGGAGAGACAAAAGAAAAGAGAGAGGAGTAAGAGGGGATGGATGGAGAGGTAGATATGGAGAGAGTGACAGACCTATGGAAGAAGGAGATAAAGAGGTAAGGGGGGAAGAGAAGAGGAGGGAGTTCATAAAGGGATAGAGTTAAGGAGGAGGGAGAGAGAGAGAGGTAGGGAGGGAGGGAGAGAACTAAAGAGGGGATGTATAGATAGGTGAGAGACCTAGATGGTGAGAAAGGAGTGAGATAGATAAAGGGGGATAAAGAGAGGTGGGTAACAAGACCTATATGAAGAGGTAGATAGGTGGAGAGGAAGGGGGGAGAAACCTAGAGAGGGTGGGATGGAGAAGTAATGAGCTAGACAATAAAGATAGAGAATAAGAGAGGAAGAGAGAGCACGTTCAATGATTTTAGGGGGGAGCACGCTCAAATTTCTATTTTTCAGGATGTGTCAACTTCAAAAATTAGTAAAAAAACATGTTTTGATTAAAAATATAGCCGAAAAATCCTGCATAAACTACAAGGTGATAGCTAATTTCTCACTGAAGCGATTTTAAAATTCAAAACAAAAGTTAACATTTTACAAGAGCCACAATAGACGCTATGTTATTTTTTTTGCATAAAAACAGGACCACTTTTTGTGGCCCCCCTTTTTGAAGCCCTTAATCTCCACCATTTTCCTTGAAGAAATCTAACTCTTGTTCTTGTTGCATCTTCTAATTTGGAGTGTAACTATGTTCAATTTTTTGTTGAAGTTCAGACTTTGCTGATTTCAGAGAAAAGTGGCATCTTAAGACCCCCTTTGGGTACCATAACTTGGTGCACATACCCATTGCCAAACAGAAACCTTAGTCTACCCCTTCCAATGACCCTCCCCTTCCCCTCATATTCCCCCAAATTCTTCACATGATGGTTTGATGACTAACTTTGTACCTGATGCCCCAGACTCTCCCTCTCAGCCCACTACTCTCTCCATTATTGAGAGCATCCTTAAGTATAAGCAAGCTCTAAAGGAAGCAAGGGAGGCCTCTGAACTGCCCCGTAACTCTCTGTTTGATAACTCTGAAGATGTGGACATTAGCAAAGGCCCAACAACCCAAAATGTATAGCTAATTGTCTTGGACAAATTGAAAAAAGTGGCTGAGTCTAGGAAGCAACTTGAGCACATCATTGGATCTTTTCAAGTGGATGACGAAGTGATTTTCCCCTTCCCCTCTAGTGAGAGCATGGGTGTGGTTAGCAGGATAGATGCCCCTACCTTTACCAATGCCACTAATGGAGGCCAAGTGTTGGGTATTCTCCCCTCTGCAAACCTAGATGCTTTGTCTATGAAACCTATGAGTGGTTTTGTACTTTTTGGGGGAGCCCAATCTTAGGGGACCTTGAAATCAGAAAGTGATAGCCCTATCCTTAGCTCTATAAAGGATTCCCCTAAGGCTTATGATGATTTTCATGACCCTCAAGTGATGACGAATACTCCTAGGTCTCCAATAAGGGGTACTGTAGGGGGCAGTGACCTCCCCCCGACTTCTTTCTCCCCTACCCATGCCTCTACTCTTGGGCAAGATGAAGATGGCACCTCTACCTCTCTTGAAGGGAAGGCTCTTGCCTTTTTAGGCCCTGAAGCTCCTTTATTTTCTTTAGGAGCTCCTAAGAAAGATGGTAACTTCTTTTAAGTGAAAACAAAGAAGCCTAGGAAAAAGATATCCCCAAGGACTGGCAGGGATGGTTTAGCTAGGAAGGAGTCTTTGGGGCCTGACCAAATCTCTAAGAGTAGGAAAAAGAGAGGTAGACCCAACTCAACTATTGTCTTTGATGCTAGCAACCTCTCTAACAAAGTGGAATGGACCAAATGTTTTGAGGGGTTTAAGCCTCTAATGGACACAACAAAATAAATGATTTATGATGTTTAACACAGTTTCATGGAATATTAGGGGGTTGGAATCCCCTAATAGGAAATACATTGTTAAAATATTTCTTAATGTGCATAAGAACATTGATTGTCTCATACTACAAGAACTGAAATCAATTGGATTATCCCTAGAGGTGGGTCTCAAATGTATTTGGAGAAATGCATCTTATTTTTACACCAACCACTCTAAGTAAAGAGGGGGCACTACCATTCTAATTAACCACAAGTGGGCCAATTGTGTCCTCAGATGGGGATGATCCCCATGTGATAGGGTTGTATGGATCATTATTAAGGTTGAGGATAAAGTGTTTTGTATATCCTCAATCTATGCCCCTAATGACTATAGGGAAAGGGCATATTTGTGGAGATGGGTTGCACAATTAGAGGATATCTCATGGTTCTTGGGAGGAGATTTCAATATGGTGGAGTATTCTCAAGATAAGAGAGGTGGTAACAAATTTGAGTGGAAAGGGATTGAGAGGATCCATTGGGACGAGATGATCAATAAGCTTAATCTCATTGATTCAGTTGTGTGTAGGTTAGAGGAACTAAATTCCATTTGGTTCACATTGTGCAACTATAGACAACTTAGCAGGAGGGTGTATTGTAGGTTGGATAGATTCTATTTCAATAAAGGGTTCTTTGAAGTCCAAAGAGATGACAAGGGGGAGAAATATTTTGTGATCCCCTACACCATGTCTAACCATCACCCTATCCAAATTCAGTTAAGATTCTCTACAGGATGCCCTACCAATCCCCCTAGGGTGGACTCCTTCATTATGAACACTAGTCTACTTGAGAATGAAGACTTTCGATATGCCATGGGTTTTATATGGGTATTCAACAAGAATAACTCTTCTTTTAGTTCGTGCAATGAGAGGTGGAGGCAAAACATTAAGAGCTGGAGAAAGTTGTGTCAAGTTGTTGTAAAAATTTTACTAAGGATTGTAGGAAGGAGGAATTGTTTTGGCAAGGGGCCTTGTCTGAAGCTCAATCCAAGATTTAGGTCAATCTAGAGGATGAGAAACTTTCCCAGATTTGGTTGCTACTAAGGTAGAACTAAGAAAGATTCAGAATGTCAGAGTTAATGGCTGGAAAACTAGGGCCAGAATCAAGTGGCTTGAAGTCAGGGATAAAGGGACTAAATTCTTCTTTCAAATGCTCAAGGTTAAAGAGGCTAAGGAGAGAATTCATAGCATATTGGAAGAAAACAAGAATATTTTTTACCCTAAGGAGATCCTTGATCACTTTGCTCAGTTTTATAGATCCTTACTTTCATCAGAAGATTTGGGAGTTGAGCAGTGCAGAGCTAGGGAGGTGATTAAGAAGTTGGTGCTAAGGAGACTTGATGTGGATGACTACTCATTAATTGGGTGTCCTCTCTCAAAAGAGGAAATTGAATTTTCCATCTCTTCCTTGGGTAATTATAGGTCCCTAGAGCTGGATGGGTTCCCTGTGGAATTCTACAAGGCAAATTTAGGATGGATCTCAGATGATCTTCTTGAACTCTATAAGGAGGTTGTTGATAGGGGCTCTCTTGGGTAGGAGATTAATCAGGGGCTCATTAAACTTATTCCAAAAGAGTGTGATAGGACATTAATAAAAAATTGGAGGCCCATTACTCTTCTAAATGTCTCATATAAGATATTAGCTAAGGTTGCAACCATCAGATTGGAAAAGCTTCTTCCTAAAATCATTAGCCCTACTCAAATAGGTTTTGTAAAGGGAAGGTATATACTTGAAAATCTCATCACATGTTGGAGTCCTTGAATTGGGCTAATGAGTCTGGGCAAAATGTAGCAATGTTGTTAATTGACTTTGAAAAGGCCTATGATCGGATTGAATGGGGGTTTATTCTTCAAATGATGCATAGTATGGGATTCCTGAATTCTTTTTGTAGATTGGTTCAAACCCTCCTATGTGATACAAATGCAATGGTAGAGGTTAATGGAATGTGGTTTGACTGCTTTCCTCTTTTGAAATCCATCATGCAAGGACGCCCACTGATCTCAGCCATGTTTGTAGTTGTTGTGGATGCTCTCTCCTATCTGGTCAAAAACAATGATTTCACTCTTAGGGTTAAGGGGATCTGCTTGCCAAATAAAGAGGAAGTGGTTAATGTATAGTTTGCAGATGACATTGTTGCTATGTTGATCTTAGAAGAAGAGAATATGGAGGCTCTGTTGAAGAATGTGGATATTTTTTGTAATGCTTCTGGTAGCAAAATTGCCCTTCAAAAATCTTGCTTGCTTGGTTGGGAACACAGACCCCCTACTTTGTGCTCCAAATTCTCACTGATGTGGGGTGGCCCCAGTCAAATAGTCAGATATTTGGGCATCCCCTTCTCTATTTCCCCAAACCTAAAAGAGATGTGGGAATGAATCAGAAACAAGATTGATAAAATTTAACCAAATGGAATAAGAACTTCCTTTCTCTTGTTGGTAGATATTAGATTTGTCAGAAAATGCTTTCCTCTCATAACATCTACTTCTCATCAGCTTGGCTTTTTTCCAACTATCAATTCAACCACATCCAAAAGCAAATCGGGAACTTTCTATGGTCTGATGGGAAAGGGAAGAAGCAACATGCGATTAAGTGGGATTGGTGTATCTTGAAAAATGATGTTGGAGGTATGGGACTTAAAGATCTTCGAATTCAAGGGGTTGCCTTGACCTCTAAATGGATCTTTCGGTCCATTATTGGAGATGAGCCCTGGAAAGTACTAATCAGATAAAATATTTTAAGGTCGGTTCCAAAAAAGGCCAAGAAATGGAAAGGTCTTCCATTGGGGGACTTGATTGCAAGTAAGTTTGATGTTTCTCCATGTGGATCTGAGGTCTTCAAATCTCTTTGGAAATCCTGGCAGAGTGTTAGACAGTTTATTCAGGATAATGAGTGCCATGTGGGTAGTCCCAATCTGGCTGCTGATAGATTCATATGGTGGAATGTCTTTCACAAGGGGAAACCCCTTGTTGTTCTACAGGGCTTCTCGGATTTGAAATGGTATAATTGTGGAATCAGATTATTTGGCGATATATTTCATGATGGTTCTCTATTGTCTTGGGTTGATATGGTTGATAAGTTCAAGGTGTCTCCAACTCTAGTCAGAACTTATGATGTCCTTAAGGATTCTCTCTCCCCTTTTACTGCCTTAGGCCCTTTTTCTCTAGTTCCTACCTACCCCTCCTCCTTCTCTTGGATTGATTCTACCCCCCTTCCCTCCCTAAAATCTAAATTCATCTATGATACCTTGACCGATTCTCCTCTTGTGATTGATCACTTGAACTCTGCTTGGTCCCTAAATTGGAATAGGTCACAGTGGGGTAAGGTTCTGAGTCGCGGGTGGGTTGGACCATCTGAACCAAAAAAGAAGTTATTTTCTTGGCGTCTAATGTTGTATAAGCTCCCTCTGAAATATTTGAGTGGTAATCTCCTTCTCTGTAAATTATGTCACCTTCCTGAGGCCCCACAACATGTGTTCTTTGACTGTCTATTTACCAATGAAGTATGGAAAATGTTTGGCATTAAGTTTGATGAATTGAATATTGCCTACATAGATTCTATCCTTAGTTACATCAAAGGCTGCAAGAGAACTATTAATTCTTTTCGGTCTTATCTTTCTCTAGAAATCTTATAGTTGACATGGAAGTTTTGTAATGATGAGATATTTAATGGCAGACCTAGAAATATTACTGAGTCTCTGAGGAGACTCATCTTTCATATTATTTCTATATAGGTCTCTATTATTATCAGGTTGGATGAGAAAAAGTTTGATCGGTGGCTTGAAGATGGTACCACAGTTGTACATATTAGGGAGATTTCACATGGGATCACTTGGGAAAGGGGTGACCACAAGCTGACCCCCTTTCAGAAATCCCTCATGAACTTCATGCACTTTCAGGAAAAGAGGCAGGCTCAGATGGATGCTATACACCAGGAAGAACACTTGATGTGGAGCCAAGTGGTGCACCCACATAAAGACCACATTCTTGATGATTGGGTCAAGGTTTGGATGGAGGGTGAATTGGGGTGGACTGCCTGGATCCCCCCACAGCAAAGAATGATTCTCCTGATGGGGACCTTGTTTTCAGTTAGATGACTTCATTCTATTTTTTTTTGGTGTGGTTGTGTATATGATCCGGTTTTGTATATACATGTGGACTGTACTTATGGCATAATTTGTACTTGGGCTTATCTACTGTTCATTTTGTTTATACTTTTGTGGATATGTCTGAATTATATATGGGCTTATCTACTATTCATTTTGTTTATACTTTTGTGGATATATTTGAATTGTATATGGGTTGATCGACTAGAATGTTGATGAATTGTCTATGGCTTGATACATGGTCTGGAACTACTTTTAAGTTGGACATGATGTAATACTCCTCTTTGGTTCCTTTACACTTAATACAAAAAAAATTAGAAGCATTTGTCATTATTATTATGTGGGGAGAACCAAAAAATATATTATTATGTTTTATCAAATTTGAATTTGTAATTGAAGACTTATGGATACTAAATTAGTGCAAGTCAATTAAAATCTATAAACTAAAAATATATACTTACAAAATGGTTTAATGGAAAAATCATGTAGAGATTAAATTTAATTTTATTTGGTATGTTTCATATTTATTGTTTAAAATATATTTATAAATAATTATAGATTGTAGTTATATTATAGTTTTCTTAAAACTATATAGTCATTAAAAATTATGTATAACGGTGAAAGTTGCATATTTATGTTATTTTTTTTAGTTTTGTGTTTATTTTAAGGGAATATCTTGATCAATCTCTTAAAGGTATTTTTGAAAACCATTAATTGTGGATATTAAAAAAGGTAGAATAAATAAAGAGAAACTAGGAAAATAAAAATTAAAGCTATGCATATTACTAGATCAAACTAGGAAAATAAAAATTAAAGTTGTGCATATTACTAGATCATTTATACAAATAAAAACTATTTATATGAGTATGGTCTTTGAACTTTTACTAAATATTTGATTTCGAGGTGGGTTATATTATCATAATTCCTTCTTGATTTGAAGAATTCAAATCTAAATACCAATATCAAACTTTATACATTTGTCAAATATGTAGCTAAATAACTAAATTTGTTACTCGATTTTTTATTTTTTAATACTTAATTTTAAAAAACATATATTCACAATTCATCATAAAATTAATCTAAAATAACTATTTTTTATGTATATAAATTTCATTTAATTGACCTAAATTCAATTTTTTTTAAAATTAATATTATAATTGTTTAAATATAATAACAAAACTGCTTATAACATAGAAAATTAATAACATATACTATAGACAACTGATCAATATTTATTAATTTATTATAGGAACACCTTTACCAAACCATACAATTATATATGATTCTCCCACCTAATTTCCCAATGGACTGATTCGTTGCACCTCCATACAAAAGACATACAAATGCTTACAGTCCAAGCTCAACAACAATTGTGTAACAAAGTTTTTCAGCACTTACAGTACTGTACACGAGGCACCCAGAAAGCTAACCTTATGATCATGGAACGTAAATAGCCTTCCCAATTCTACCACCGCATAAAGCCCATTATATTGCATAAGTTTGAAGCGAGCCTCATCTATTTCTATCTCCATGTATAAATTCTGTTCATTTGGATCATTTTTGTATCTTCCCCATTCAATAATCCTTATGTCATCAGGCTTTTCAAATTTACTGTACCAAGATATTCTCAGTCTTTCTCCTGGTTTTGCTACATAAGCATGCTTCCTAAGGCTGTCACTTTATACCCAGCGGTCGCTGAACATTGAGAAGAAGTCATACAAGCTTGTCCTTTCCTTGAAGAGGCCAAGTTTAACAATTTTGACGTGCCTGTTGTAAAGCGTGTCGTAAAGCCCGTACAATCGACCACTATTTAAATCTAACAGAATAATCATAAGACTAAATAAATTTGAAAGCTTTTTATAATCATGCCTGAAGCAACAGAGGAACTAGAAGTTTACTCATCACCACCCAAAACTTGCTGCTGAAATCATCATAGTTGAAGCTTGTGGGGACTACAAGTTTAGCACCTCTACTGCAATAGTAACGCTTTGACAATATCTTTTCATAGGCCTCTGTTTCAGACAACTGCTTGCCCACCGCCACTGACCTAGATATTTTTGAAAGCCTTTCTACAAAGATTACATTCTCACCGAAGAGTTCCCAGCATTTTACCAAGTCACCCACAGGATTCACGTGTGCTATGTAATAATAGTTATGGTGCTTGACTGTGCAACACAAAGGGCGACTTGGGTTATCTTCTTCTAGATGAGTAGCTATTTGTTCTAAATTCTTCAATTTGACTTGAGTGTGCACCAGAGAATTCACTATGTCGCTCCATTCCATCAAATACTCCGTACTGTCAACTATAACCACAACTACTTTCTTTCTCCAGTATTGGCTCAGCATAAAGGGAAGATAGGATAAGAAGAAGGATTAGCGGATTGCAGTGGAGAAGCTGCCAAATTGCATAAATCCATTGCGCTTGCTAAATCTGTGTTTTTGCGAACCAGTGGGGTAAGCTCTGTTCCATAGCAGAGATCCGTTCCATGGCAGATGATGTTCTTACCTTTTTCTTGTACAAGGGCAAATAACACTCCTCTAGGAGAGAAGAGCTTCGAAGATATGTAGAGTAATTACCTTATTCTACAAGGAGGTCATTTTCCAGTACGGTGGTGTTGATGATCTCATCAGTCCACGTTATCTTCTTTTTTGATGTTTTTAGTTAAGAAAGAAAGAGGCCGTATCCAGCCGAGTTCTTTCTTCTCCATACGCTTTTCGGAGTAGCGGCCTTACGTGGAAAGCTTCTCAATGGCTACCTATTAAAGTGCTTTGTTATCATCTTCACATTGTGTTTGTTGAGAGAAAACACTGCTGCTTCTCTCAAACAGGTTGGTGCTTCCATGCCGCAGCCTACCTGTTCATTCTCTGCGTAACATATTTAACAAGGCAAGACTTCTTCCGTGTGATAACAATGATTCAACTCAGGTATATCCTGTTTGGTGCTTCCATGCCGCAGCCTACCTGTTCATTCTCTGCGTAACATATTTAACAAGGCAAGACTTTTTCCGTGTGATAACAATGATTCAACTCAGATATATATGTGTGTTGTATTGGAATTTATGTCTGTAAGTTGATAAGCATTTAAATGTTTTACTTTGACTGTGTTTGTTTGAGTGATAGTTGTCTTCTTGGATCACTTTTAAAATGTATGCATGTATTGTGTGTATATATAAACAGATCTGGGTGAAAGCACAAACGAGTAATAATGATAATAATAAACCGAAGCTCTGCCCCTTTCCAGTTCTAGTCTCTGTCCTTGTAAACCAGCACACTAGGCAAGCCCTTTATGCTAAGTTTGACGAGGTATTATTGAGGGATTGTTTTTCAGAGAGTATTATCGTAGAAGTCATCTGAATCAACCGTGTAATAATATTGTTTCACTGTAGAGATTCTTTATGCTCACTTTGCATATGGCTTTTGATGTAAAGTATTGAGTTGTTTACCCGCAGGGGGCATTGGTCGAGTATAAAGTTGATGAAAGGATGTTAAGCACAATATTCTGGACTGAAAAAGACATGAGAGATGGGTTTATGAACATATTACAGCAAATGGCATTACCCTATTTGATGAGAGTGAGCTCTGGACTGCCCAATCAAATATTTGTGACCATCTTGCACACCTAATCAAATTTCATCATTTCTAATTCTCTAAAACATTCTAAAACTTGCACATCACCACCCACTTGTTTTCCACTCAAATTGATTTTATTTTTTAAAAAAATTCTTTACTTGAATTCTATGGTATGAATCTCTTAAAAAAATATTTTTTCCATCAATTTCAACATGCACTAATTAGATACCAAAAATATTATTTAATTAATTAAAACATTACTTTTTTATAGTTATTGACATCACATGATAGAAACTATTTCTACTATATAAAATTTCAAATAAAATAAATTGAAAGAGCATGGATAGCACAAAACTAGAGTTAACATCTTAAAGGATGTTAATAATGAGAATGAAGGAAATAGTCATCTCACAACTTATTCATTATTAATTGAGATCATTGAAGAAATATATTTCTATCAATTTGAGTAATTAGTTTTAGGTAATGATCTACTTTTCTAAACTGTTAACCAACTAAATAATGCTTATCCGATTCACTACTCCATTCATAAACATTAGGTAAGAGATAATTCATTTAAAAATATATTATTTAGTTGTGGGATTGATTGCCAGTTATTGAAATCATTGTGAAATTGAAATAGATGAAGATCATTTCAATTCAAAAAAGGAAAAATATTCATGGGACCATGGAGTTGAATGTGGTTTAAGATGATCTCTATTTGTTCTTTTATTAATTGCATGCTCTTTCAATTAAGAGAAACTCTTTCTTGTATTTCTTATCCGCAACCTTCTGCTTAACTTATCCTAATGGTGTGTCCAATGGTTAATATAAGAAGCTTTTAGCTCTAGTTGTTGTCAACCCTACTCAAAATTGTAGTAGTAATTTAGAATGATTTTCCAATTTCTACACTAGTTTATTTGATAATGTTGTTTGATAAGAGTTTTTGGATTCAATTGTGATTTTTTTTACATCGATGTTTTAGATCACACTTAATGATCCATCATTAGGATGAGGAGTTATATAAGAGTTGGATTGCAAACTTGGCTCCATAAATAGGTTGCAATGATATAAAGTGAAGAGAATGAACATAAAAGGAGAGGGAACAAAGAAAAGAAAAAAGAAATTAAATCTCATAATATCAACATTCATAAGAGGTGTCAAAAATTATAAGTGTTGATTTGGAATGATTCTCAAATTTTTCGGAGTGCCTTATTTGATAAGTTCATTGTTTGCATGTAATGTTGAAGTTCTATTTTATTAAATATGATGTCATGATATATTAATATTAATTAAATATGTGAAAATAGTAATTTTATACTCTTAAAATCATAGAAATAATTCTCACACCTAATCTTTGAAATTATTGATATTAATTATGGATGTCAAAATTGATTTAAAATGGAGAGTTATATTCACAGTAAAGCTATATTACTCAAACTCAAATAGTAATTACACACTCAAGTTGGAGAAAAATGTAAGTAAAAAAACATTGCAATTACAATAGAAAAGATCATTATACCTCCATTAGATTTTTGTGATGCACTCCAATGATTAAAGGATTGAGATGCAGATGATCTTTACTTCGATGGTACTAAAGTTGATAATATCTAAGCATGATGAGTGATATATTGCCCTTTCCTTTTTGCAAGCCTTCTTAAATAGGATTTCTAAGTTGAGTATGGAGGGTTTATGGTTTCTATCCCAAGGAAGAGGGATAAGAAGGTGAGGTTCCAATAAAAGGAAATAAGTAGGAAAAAGTGTCAGGGGTGGTTCTTATGTCAATGAAAGGGAACATGTAGATGACATGTGTTGTGATTACCAAGATTAGAAAGAAAAAACAAGATAAAATTCCACAAGCTATGGGCATGTAAAATAAGCTAAATCATATTATCAAAGTAAAATGTATAAATAAGACTTGCATATATAGGAAAGATAGCGGAGGTAGGAAGGTAAGACACAATGACTCAATATCTCTCCAAGGATGGGATACATGTGATCTTGATCTTAACAAGTGTTCTATTTAGTGGCAAGTGTGGATGAAATAGGTGTCTCACAAAGTGAGGATAAATATGTCAACCATAGGAGGTGAGAAAAAAGTATAAAAGATCCTTAAGTGGAGACTTTAGTAATGTTAATATACATCAACCTAGAAAGTGTTCAATTACCTAACTAGTTATATATGTTGTAAAGATACTATCTATTTAAAGAGAAATTATGCACTATTCATTGGAGAGTTCTACCCTTGTGCATCATGATATAATAGACCATGATGACAATGTGCTAGGTGCATGAAGGAAGAATATTGACACATGTGTTAAAATAGCACAATGTTTCAATAAACACTTTGTCAAGGCACACCATGGCGCAATAAGCGATGTCAATTGAGGCAATGTGTTATATGAAGCATTAAAACTATAAGGAATGAGAAAATATATGCACACAATTTAACAAACATAATAAAAATTTAACTGGTAATTGGTGCAATTTTGAAACTAAGGGCATTTGTGGGGAATGAGATGAGATATAGGGATAGTGATGACGACGTGGTCTAGTCAAGGTATAGAAATGAAAAGAGATAAGGAGTAAGTTAAATAGGGTTTAGATTTTATCCTTTGTCAAGCTATAAATCAAATATTAGTTTGATGATGACAATGATGATAATAGTATTATTGATTTGGGAATAATATATCTTTAGAATAATTGAGGATTAGCAATGATGTATCCCAATAATGATGTAATGGTTCTTTTAGATCTAAAAAAGGATTTTAGCAAGATGAATAAATACCATGGATGAATTTTGATGGGTGTGGGATACTTACTGAGACTTGTTTAAATTTTTCTATCATGTGTGTATGGCATCACATAGATGGTTATGCTATATTAGAACAGGGATTTCGATAGCTAAACATGATGAGTGATGGTCTCATTAATGTAAGTCCTTTGTATCTTTCTCTAAGGTTGTGCACATTACTCTTACAAATCCTATCAAGTTCTATGAGATCCTTAGACTTGATCCTAAAACATTGTATTCAAGTACTCATATTATGAGTGTGATTCTCATCATGTTTTTTCCCTATTTAGGATTTTCCACATAAATTTGGTGTTCATGTGTGTTATTGTGTTTTGTACTTTCATATTTCATAATTGCAGTAATAAGTTAATTATTGTTTGAGTTTAAAATATAAGAAGAAAATTATTTTGAGTTCCAAATTGATTCACCCCCCTCTCAATCTTGCGTCATGTCCAACAACATGTTGTTATCATGAAATGTAAGAGGGAGGTTAATGAGGTGCAACAATGTGATGAATATGTAAATAAGGTATACCATCATCTATATTCATCACAAAAAAGTGTACCATCTTCATTAAGTAAACCCTAACTACATATATGCTCATCATTTTTGCAATCCATAGGAGAAACATCATCAATATGAAGGTCGTGGATAAATCAGATAAGTGAATCTAAAAGGAAAGGATATGCACCAACCAACTCAAGAAATGAGGTAAGACTAAGTATATGATAAAACAATGCCTCCATAATATTTATCCTTATTTAGCATAAAATATCATGAATTCATTAATGATGGAAAGACTAGGAGCCAAAAAAGGTATAAAAATGTCAACATCATAGATATCTACATGTAAAATAACAAGGGAAAATAACCCATGAGAATCTATGATGATGGACAATCCAAGGGTGGGTGCAATATTTCAAATAGATATACCATTATGGATGTTCAACCCCTAGTTAGAAAAAGATAGGGGGGACACAAGTATAGGTACATCTAAACCCTAATTAAATGCATGGTATTGATAAAATGTAAGTAGAAAATAGAAATCTATAAAAATCCTTAATGAGAATTAAGGATAAACCCTAGGGTTATGAATTCTAAGTTTGCTAAAGTTTAGATTTAAAGACATACCTTACATAAAATGATCTAGATTAATTAAATAAATGCAGTGAAATAGGAATCAATTAATATAGATTAAATGAGTATAAATGTCATGTTTCTTTGATGACCTATAAATCTATTTATTCTCTACATGGTTTAGATTTGGGTGTTCAGACTTAATCTTTGTGTGTGCAAATTTGCACCTTATTAACAAATGTGAGCCTATAAATCATGTAGATGATATAATAAATCTTTATATCTAAAAACTATTTGGTCTCATTATCTAATACCTAAATTTGTTAAGGGCATGCAATTTGAAAAAAAAAAATTCAAAATCAATTGAATTATAAGGGTCATCTTCTCATTACCCAAATCCTGAATAGAATAGCTTTTAAGATTGAATGAAAAGAATAAGGGCAGCAATCAAGCATTCAATAGTCTAAAAATGATGTGATGCAAATATATTTTTTTCTTTTTTATTTACAAATGAAACTCAAGATGTATTATGTTAATTACCCTTCTATCAATCTTAGGGTATTTTATTCCAATTACAATAAGTCTTTGAATATACTGCCCTAGTGAATAATTTTGTATAATCACACTTTAGTTGGCTCATAACATCTAGTGCAAAAGATAACAAAGGTGTTGAATTTAAATATGAATTTTCAAAATGTCTAGTTCAAATTCATAGTAATTGGTAATCTAGATCATTTCCACACTTACAAGCTTGAACTAAGTCAATGCATGATAAATTCAAGGACTGAAATGAATATACAAAAAAGAGCAATGTGGGGATTAAGAGTGGAAAATACTATTTATCCACTTCAATGAAAAAATATCATTTTACATATTAATCAATACATTTTAAATCACCCTAATCCCTACAAATCCAAAACATTGAAAAAAGATGTAGATATATAATTTTCTCTATCTCACACTCACACACACACACACACACACACACAAATAAAATTCAACAAATTAAATAAAAAAAATCATGATTAATAATGGAAATAGAACCTTTTTATTGTCTACTCCATTCTCCTAGTATTTATAATGCAATAATTGAAGACATACATGTCCTATTCCTTTCAAATTTTGAACTTGTGAACTCTCTTTGATGAATACAAATTCTCCATCATTAAACCAACTTGAATATATCTTATAAAATATTTAATAATTAAAAAAAATTAAAAACCTTTTATTAGGGTAAGCGTACTTGTTATAGCTAACTTTGCACACTCACATATCCTAAATGATACATTAGATTTTGATGATTTTTTTTTTGTTAGTCTCCATATGTGACTTAACTGCTTATAGCTATTATTTTGGATTTTGGGTAGTTACAATGCACACTGTGAGATCCATTATGCACACAAGGGTTAAGAAGTACACATTTCAAAGTGTCACTTGATGCCTACTTAAAGATGCCCCAATAATAGTACACTTAAAATTGTCAATACTTATGCACATGACCTAGTAGTTGTGCACAAACGCCCCAGTAGTCGTGCACAAATGGACCAATTATGAAGAAAAAGGTGAACAGCTATTGATACATCTGAAATTTATTGATGAAATTTTAGTTATCATTTTTAGTAACTGGGGAGGTTGGATACACAAGGAATGCATAGTTAATATGACACATGGACTGTGCTTTTTCCCTAAATTTTTACATTAAGAAAAAGGTTTTTCAGCCTTTTGGACAAATCTTTTTATTACAAAAAATTTATTGAATTTAAAACAATGTACAATCACATCACCTTGTAGAAAGATGCATTTAAATCAAAAATAAAAACCTTTTCATTGGCCAGCCTAGTTCAAAATTTATCTCCCACTATTCAAATGGCGTCAGTCTAAATATAAGAAAATTTTCACAATTCAGGCAAATGCATACCAATAAAAAATTTTAACAATGATTTTGAATGCAAGATTTGGATGCATGGAATATCATGTTGGGATTACAGTCGATTAGTGAAAGGATATTTTTAAACATTTCTGACGAGTCAAATATTTCTCATTATAGAGAGAAAGAGAGAGGAGGTGTAGCTATGAGCAGATTATCCTTCTCAACTTTTTTAAATTTTGCTAGTTGCATAAGGAAACGAATGCACTGCACATACATTTCTATGCACAACTTTCAAAATTTATATGAAGCACGGACTTATATATTCATATCATATTTTTTATATATCTTTAATCAAATGATGTGGATTTCCATGTTCTACAGATTTATAGAGTTGTTTACATAATTGTTAACAATGAGTTTATATAGGTTAGCAGAAGGTTGTTTACTAAGATTCAAGTTATCCCCAAACATGAAATTATTTCATCAGGCGGGAGGAGGCAAATTCAAAAAGAATATAACATGGATTGATGAGACCATCACCACCACCGTACTGGAAAATGATGCAGACCGAGATGTACGTGAATTCAACATAGGCATGATACCATCGATGCATATGATGCATCTGCCAAACGGTCTTGTTAACAGCAAACCTGAAGCTAACGGGTTACAATTGGGCCCCACCTGAGCCACTCTCGCTTAGAGTGTGTTGGTTAAGCCAAGTCATATAGAGGAAGTCATCCCATTTCTTTTGCTTTGAAACTTTAAGATTCTCTTTGTTCTTCCTCCTATAAAATGTCAGCCTCCCACCACCATTATTTGTAAGTCTGGCCCACTTACCTTTTTCTTTGCATATTGACCTTTAAGTGTGACCCCTACAAAGGTATTGCATAAATACGGTAAGTTATTTCTGCTTGACCTTCTTGCTAATGATTGTATGGACTGTTTTACGTATGCATCTATAACCGAATCTAAAAATAAAAAGAGAATTTGATTTTCTTATAATTGTATGTAATTAATTTTGTTTTAATAACTTGCAAGTTTGTATGAAAGATAACTATCCATTAGATTTCTATGTCGAAGGCGAGGCAAGAAAATTCCATGCTCAATGGTTTTTAATTAATGACCATATTAATGCAAACAATTGATCAAATCCCCTACATTTTCAAAACTAATTTATAAGAAAGCTTTGAAATCATTATAAAGTTTGCTGAGAGGCTACAATAACAAAAGTTGGTGTATATCACCAAACAAACCCTGAGTTCCACAGTTTCAAAATATCTTATGGTTAGTAAGATATGTTGGGTATATGAAGCCCAATGACCATATGACCATTCAACTTCCCCAAGCTATTCATTCAACAACTAAATGTGATTGTATAAATGGCTGAGTGCAGTCATGTGTGTTGTATGATTGGATATTGGTTAATAGATTATTCTTCATGTTTTCTAGTGGATGTAGTCAGTAATGGTGAACCACGTAAATAACTGGGTTATGTGCTTATTTTTTGTTTGTGTTTCGCTTTAGTTTATTTGTTTATATGTTTTTCTCTTCTCGTTTATCTTTACAATTGGTATCAGAGCCATGGTTGGCTTGAGAAGAGATGGAGGAAGGAGAAGAAGGTAAAATCTATAACTTCTATGGTAGTTTTACATTCTATGTAAATTGTGCTTCAAGAGTCGTGTACATTGGTGGGATGGTTGGAAGAAAGAGGGGAGCTTAGTTGAAGAGGAGAATCCAACGAAAGAGAAACATGTTGGGATTCTTATTTGCTCCTCTCTTGAGCTAGCTTTGACACTTATTGGCCAAACTGTTAATAGTCAAAAAATTATTGGCAAAGGTTGAACCCCATGATCCCTTGGTTAGAATTTATTGGCAGAAAGATGTTGGAAAAGAAGTCATTGTTGAAGAAGATGAACTCAAAAGACTTTTTGGAGGATGAGTGTATGCCATCAGAAACCCAAATTGAATCTGTTGTTGATTTTGCCTCCCAAGGTGAGGAGGAGGATGCAGATTGAAATCAGGTAGCAAAGCAAAGCTCTGCAAATGACATGGCCTTAGCTAAGATAACGAGACACTCCCATGAAGACTATGAGCCTATAGATTTGGATGATGTAGTACAAGATAAAAGACAGCTTTCTGGTTTGAAGCAAAAGCAGCCATTGACAGGAGCCAAGGACAATGGGCATCACTCCAAGCGATTTCAGGCGTCACAAGGAGAGAAGGGAGATATGGTTCACCAACTTGATTGGATGGATATTGATGATTGTGTCGACGAGGATTATTAGCAGAAGAATGAGATCGTGCAGGGAGTGGCTCCTGTGCAAGGAAATTTTTTATCCATCATTTTCTTTCCCATAACGAAGTTGGGTGTCGGCATGAAGGTTTGGGCAGAACGCTATGTCTTCACCCACTTCATTGTTCATCGAACTCCAACATTATTTTCCCTGTCGTCCACGAGTTTCAGTCTTTATACACTCAGAAGGGGTCGGTTGATAGTTTGGAAACGCGTGGGTGTTTGGATGTTAATGATCACGACACCCACGAAGACTGCCCTCTTCCTCCCGTGCCCTGATCTCCCCATGCAAGGCAGACTCCAAGCTCTGCAGAGATGGGAAGTCAAAACGACAACGACATGGAGGTCGTGTTGGGCGATATAAGACTTCCAGATTAGAGAGCCTGTCGATGAGAAGGAAAACACAAGCTCGCTCTTAAGACTTCCGAAACACCAGTGCCAAAAACTCGCAAGGCAATAAGACGAAGCCATGGAAGAGCTGGAAGCGACAAGTGAAAAATTAAGATCGCTGGAAAGAGAAGTTAATGAGCTTTCGCGAGAGCGGCGTGCGAAAATGGAAGAACTCGAAGGAGCACGGCAAAAGGTCACCGCTTTGGAGGAACAAAACCGCCAAATTTTGCAAGACAAGGATGCTGCAGTTAAACGACTACAAGGCTACTTGGATTCAAGATCGAGAATCGAAAGCTCGTATTCAGTCTCTTCCTCCAATAAGAGCCTAACATTCAGCAAATATTCATGGAACGATCTCAAAGCCGCCACTGAAGATTTCTTCGATCGTTTCAAACTCGGAGAAGGAGGCTACGGTGCGGTATACAAGGGCGAAATCAAAGAAACAAGAGTCGCGGTAAAAATTATAAGTGAGGAAGGGTTACAGGGTCTGCTGGAGTTCCGAATAGAGATGAATCTTTTAAGCGAAATTCGGTACCCGAATTAGGTACGAATAGTAGGCATCTGTTATGAGCGAGGATGCTTTATGAATATATGTACAACGAAAGCCTATCAGATCGTCTCAGCTGCAAAGATGCCTCTCCACCGCTCCCCTGACATGCCAGAATTTGTATTGCATGCAGAGACCTCAAATTGGCCTTCAAACTACAGTTACAGGAGGTGCGGGACCCAGAATCGAGACATAGAACCATGACAGTTGAAGAGGCGTAAAAAGCCTCGCCACTTATGAAAATTTCAGAGAAGAATAATGGTGCGAGTATGGCGGAGGTTAGTAACGGTAAAGATCCAAGTGCGGGCTGCGTATATGCTTGCCATGATTCGGTGAAGGAGTTACTATATGTAGAATTTTGAACCTCACCTATCTTCTCTAATCAGCTGATTAGCAAACAATAACAGCAAAAAGAATAAATCGCAAAAAGAAATCACAATTCAGAATGAAAAAACAAAGTGCCCTGTTTTTTGGAATAGCACACACCAATTTCTTTTATTGAAGCTTAATTAAAAAATTACATAGAGGTTGTATATATAAAAAATTTGCAGCCTAGAAGAATTAATAATAACTGTAGTTCTAAGTATATTCCCAGTATTGCATGGAAAGCTGCTGAGTCTCTCAAACTAAAAACAAACTACTCCCTAAATCAAGAATACAATAAGTGCATGCATAACATGCTTTATTTACTAAAAACAAACTCATGTTGGTGTATGGTGGTGGAGTCTAAAAAACAGTTTGAGTTGCATGGAGCTGCATGCTAGAGCAGCATCAATTACTGACATACTCCCCCTTGATGCTGAGAGGGCTCACAATCTTATCTCGTAGTGCTATAAACTGAGCTTTTACAACCGCTTTGGTGAATATATCTGCTAGTTGATTCTGGGTGTTGATGTGCTTCAATTTAACATCCTTCTTCTGCACCAAATCTCATATGAAGTGATATTTCAAATCAAAATGCTTTGTTCTGCTGTGATGAACCGGATTCTTAGCTAACTTGATGGCACTCACATTGTCACAATAAATTACTGTAGGCTGAATTTGTTTTTCTCCAATTTCTTCCAAAACTTTTCTGAGCCAAAGAGCTTGTGTACCTGCTGAGGTAATTGCAACATACTCTGCTTTTGTAGATGAGAGGGCAACAATACTTTGCTTTTTTGAGCTCCAGGTAATTAAACCAAAACCAAAAGAAAAACAATTTCTAGATGTAGATTTACGGTCATCCATACTACCTCCCCAATCTAAATCACTAAAGCCTACAAGATTGAACTTTTCAGAAGAGTATTAATGAATACCAAAACTTAAATTCCCTTTCACATACCTCAAAATCCTCTTGGCTGCCTTCATATGTATTTCAGATGGATTTGCCATATACCTTGAAACAAGTGAAACTAAATAGGCAATATCAGGCCTCGTATGGATTAGAAACATGAAGCTCCCCACAATACTTTTGTAAGTTGTCTCATCAATTAAATCAACACCATCATCTCTACATAACAAAACTCCATGAGCACTTGGAGTGGAGGTAGGGTTACAATCAGTCATATTAAATTTCTTTAGCATGTCCTGTGCATACATTGTTTGACAAATGAAAATTTCATCCTTACTTTGATAAACCTCCATTCCTAAAAAATTTTCATGAGACCAAGATCTTTCATCTCAAATTCTTTCATCATAGCAGCTTTGAATTCATCTTTCATCTTAGAACTACTACCCATATACAAAAGATCATCAATATACAAACTTGTGATTAGAATATCAGTACCTTCTTGTTTGTAGTAAAGGGTAGGATCACTCTTACTTCTCTGGAAGTCATTCTCCTTAAAGTATCCATCAATTCTAGCATACCACGCTCTCGGTGCTTGCTTGAGGCCATACAAAGCCTTCTTCAAACTGTAGACATGATTCTCTTTTCCTTCCACTTCAAAACCTTGTGGCTGCTCCACATATACTTCCTCTTCTAAGTACCCATTCAAGAAGGCACTTTTCATGTCCATATGATGTATGCTCCACTTCTTCTGAGCTGCTAATGAAATCAACATTCATATGGTCTCTTGTCTTGCTACTGGTGCAAATGTCTCTTCATAATTAATTCTATACTTCTGTGTGAAGCCTTTAGCAACTAATCTTGCCTTGTGTCTTTCAACACTCCCATCACTGTTAAACTTGATCTTGTAGACCCATTTGGTGCCAATCCTTCTTTTTTCATGTGGAAGTTTTGTTAACTCCCAAGTGTCATTCTTGTGAATGGAATCCATCTCTTCTTCCATGGCTTTCACCTAAACCTCATTAGTACATGCATCTTCAAAACATGATGGTTCAAAATCAGCCTTAGCTAATAAAGCAAAATTTACTGTCTTGCCTATTGGGTTTTCTTCATGTACTTGATTTCCACTCTTCTGGTAGATATCACTCAATCTCCTTACCTTCCTTGTAGAACTTGGAGAAGAAGTTGGACTTGAACTTGGTACTGAAGAACTTGATGAAGGGCTGCTTGATGGAGTTAAACCACTGGATATAGAAACATTAGTTGGCCGCTCATGATCAATATTAGTAATTATATCATCATTCAAAATAGATTTTGGCTTTTCAACATGGCCTTTTTGATGACCATAAACTCCCCCTTCATCAAAAATCACATCTCTTGAGACAATAAGCTTGTTAGTGAGGGGATTATACAATCTATAAGCCTTGCTTTTCTCACTATATCCAATAAAAATACATGACTCACTCTTTGCATCTAACTTTTGTCTATTTTGATCAGGTACATGCACATAAGCCAAACAACCAAAAACTTTGAAATGATTAACATTAGGTCTTTTTCCATACCAAGCTTCATAAGGAGTCATCTTTTCTAGTGCACTGGTGGGGCTATGGTTGAGGATGTACACTGTTGTAGCAACTACATCTCTCCAATAAGAATTGCTCAATCCCTTGGTTTGTAACATACAGCTTGCCATTTCAACCATAGTATGATTCTTCCTTTCAGCTACTCCATTTTGTTGAGGTGTGTATGCAGTAGTAAGTTGCCTCTTGATGCCATTAAAATCATAATAACTCTGGAAAGCCTTTGAGAAAAATTCTCCTCCACAATCAGTCCTTAAACACTTGATCTTGCATCCTTTCTCATTTTCCACAAGAGCTTTAAACTTCTTGAATGTGTCTAGGGCTTCATCCTTGGCCTTCAAAAAATATACCCAACTATTTCGTGAGTAATCATCAATAAAAGTGATGAAAAATGATGACTTACCCAAACTCTTAGTCTGCATAGGACCACATACATCTAAATGAACAAGTTGAAGTGGGTGATGAACCCTCCATGCATTTCCCTTTGGAAACTTTTCCCTTGCATGCTTTCCTTTAGCACAACCTTCACAAACCTCCTTGTGTTCCTCAACCTTGGGCAAACCAGAAACTAATGCATGCGAGGTTAAAAACTTCAAACTATGAAAATTTAAATACCCATATCTGAGATGCCATAACCAACTTAAATCCTCATAAGCCATATTTGCCAAACTATTGTTATGTTCACCAAACCTCAAGGGGAACATCCTATTTCTTGTCATAGAAACAACAGTGATCACCCTATTATCCTTATTCCTATCATAGATAGTACAAGTCTTATTCTCAAAGACTGCTTTATAATTTTTGTCACATAGCTGCCCAACACTTAACAAATTATGCTTCAATTGTGGAGTATAATAAATATCATGAATACTCTTTATACCTTCTTTTGTTTGGACCTCCATAGCTCCAATGGCAGCAACCTCCAATGATTTATCATCACCAAGCTGGATCTTGGATTTGAAACTTCCATGCTTTGTTGAGAACAACTTCTCATTCCCTGTCATATGGTTAGAGCATCCAGAATCTAGGTACCAAACATCTTTACTAGTATTTTCACCCTAGGCATAAGATAAAAATAAGTGATCAGGAGGATTCTCACTACTTTCTTGAGCATAGTTAGCACTTTTACCTTCTTTCAATCTGCATTCTCTTCAAAGTGGTCATACCTATTTCAATGGTAACAATGAACATTTCTCTTATCAAATCTGCCTCTACCTCTTCCTCTGGAACCACCTCTCCCTCTTGAGCCACCTCGACCTCTTCCTCATGAAGAATTTTGGCTTTTCCCTTTACCTTGGCCTTGATTGATTTGTGAACTATTGTTGCTTGCATCTTCATTTTTTGTGATTAGCAATTTAGAGGAAAATGCTTTCTCTACATCTTCAGAAGAATCTTTCAATTTTTTTTCATGAGACATCAGGGATCCAACCAGTTGATCAAACTGTAGTTTTGTCAAATCCTTGCTTTCTTCTATGATTATTGCTACATGATTCCATCTGGGTGTCAAAGATCTCAACACCTTTTTAATCAAAACTTCATTGCTTACAATTTCCCCAAGTGTAGCCATTTTATTGACCACATCTTTGACTCTGACACAATAATCACTTATACTTTCAGCTTCTTGCATCTTCAAATTCTCGAACTCTTGCTTCAATGTCCGAAGCTTGACCACTTTAACTTGATCGCTACCCTAGTAAGCTTCTTGTAGAGTCTTCCAGGCATATTTGGCAATTGTTGCTCCTGATATTCTTGGAAATAAACTCTTATCAAGAGCTATCTGAATGTGAAACAAAGCTTGAGCATTCTTTTTCCTTGCTTCCTTTCTTGTTGTTCTTTCATTGGATGTAATGGCATTCCAATCAGCTAGCTCTTCATAACCTGATTCAGTAATCTTCCACAAATCTTTTCCAATCAAAAAGGTCAACATCTTAATGCACCAATAATCATAATTATTCCCATCAAATTCTGGAACAAGCATATTGTTAGAATTCGACATTATTAACTTTGGCAAAATTCCAAGAATAAAACTTTAACCCAAAACAATTTTACCTGCTTTGATACCACTTGTAGAATTTTGAACCTGACCTATCCTCTCTGAACCAGCTAATTAGCAAACAATAACAACAAAAAGAATAAATTGCAAAAGGAAATCACAATTCAGAATTAAAAAAAAAAGTGCCCTATTTTTTGGAATTGCACACACCAATTTCTTTTATTGAAGCTTAATTAAAAAATTGCATAGATGTTGTATATATAAAGAATTTGCAGCATAGAAAAATTAATAATAACTGCAGTTCTAAATATATTCCCAGCATTGCATGGAAAGCTACTGAGTCTCTCAAACTAAAAACAAACTACTCCCTACATTAAGAATACAATAAGTGCATGCACAACATGCTTTATTTACTAAAAACAAACTCATGCAAAAAACAAAACTATTAACTAAATTAATCTAGATGCATGCTGGTGTATGGTGGTGGAGTCTAAAAAATAGTTTGAGTTGCATGGAGCTGCATAGAGCTGCATGCTAGAGCAACATCAGTTATCAACACTATATGCTAGTGAAGGCATTACTGTTGTGAAAAATGAACAAAATGTTGAAAGGTTAAGTGACGCATGGAGGCTTTGTGAAGATTCTGATCATGTTGGTTGTAAATTACATCACGGTATTCGTGTCTTTGGCCATAGTATTATTCCTAATATGTTGAAGCGTCGCGGGAGTATGTGGGGATACAAACATTTTTTCAAAAGAGTTGTGCGTGAAACATCAGATTATATTAAAATTGCTGACTGACTTTCCTTAAATTGTACTATAGGGGTTGTTGGGTCACACACTGAGGGACCAAATATTTACACAATCCCTGTAATAGAGTCAAACCTTGGTGAGGATTTCGGTGAATTTCTAGATAGTGGCAAGGGCGCTGATGTAACTTTTGAAGTAGATGAGAAAATCTTTTGGGCTCATAAGTTGGTGTTTTCTACTTGTTCACCTATATTCAAGGCAATGTTGCATTTCATATATCGAGATGTTTTGTCGGACATGCATGAACTGATTGGCTCAAACTCCCCAATGACTTCTACATCAATGCCTTATCACTTACTTGTTGCAGCAGATCAATATGGCTTGGATAAGGTTCTTTCTAGTCTTCTGCAATATGAGTTAGCTCTCATAGTGTTCGAGGAAGATGACAGGTTTTTCAATGTTCTATCACAAGGGAGCACCAGTGACCATATCATGTATGATCTTAAGGATTCATTTCTGGATGAAGGGTTCATTTTAGAACCAGTTAATGATTTTTTTAGATGCTTCATTTAGTGTGAAGGGGAGCATAAGAGAAGATGTTTTTTATTTGGATCTGTTCTGAAGATGGCCAACCCAAATAGTAGCAACAGGGAAATAATATGATAAAGATAAAAGAAACACAATTGGAATAATAGATAGATTGGAGCAGAAGATTATGATTACGAAAACAAGTTAAGTAAAGTAAGTGAGCTCCCCTCTCAAGACTTGTGAAGATAATGCTACGAGTTGTTTGAGAGAATGTCACAATGGTGGTGTTGTGAGAACCTACAAATACCACTCAAGAAGATCACCAAAAGCTTCAACCTACAAGAAAACAATCCAGATTCCTCAAAATGCCTTCAAACAGGAGATATATAGGCCCTGGAAGGCAAACTAAAATCGTTGGACACATGGAGAGGCATTACGATTCCTTCCAGGCACAAGCATAATGCTCAAATGGCCACCTACAGACTAACAGATTTGCAGGACACTAGTGCATCGCATGGACGTCTCCACATCGTGCTAATGTCTCAAGGATGAAATGTCGACAGAGTTGGTAGGATTTCGGTTTGGAGTTGACAAAGCAATCTAGGTGGGTAAAAAGACAAAAATGGTGGTACATGATCTTCAATGACATGGAGGAAGGCACCATTGTACAAGGTGTGATTTTTTTATTACAACTTGATTTTCATTTCAATCAGTCTTAGGTAATAGACATTTTTCCACATCATAAGCTTCTGAAGTCACAGGTGTGCAAGGGAAACCTCAATAGTTTTGGGTGTTATTGCATGATCAGTTTTGAAGATGTTGTGTTTTCCTTGAGAAAAGAATGTGTATCTAATAGCTCCAAATATTTTCAACATCCTCTTCAACATGCATAAAGTACTATTTTGTCTTCAAGTGAAGTTGGCACGTCTTTTGGAATGTTCCTTTTGTATTGAGATTATCAAATGAAAATGTGATAGGTGTACTTTGGCTTTTAGCTTTTTTTCTCCCTTGTTTCTAAAAAATAAAATTTTGAGCCATTGCACATGACTTTGAAAGTTGTTGGGTTAGGATTTTTGTAAAAGTGTAAAGTGTAGGTGGTTTTAGGAGAAAGTGATAGTATGTTCATGTAATGTCTAAATAGTGAATCTTTAGTTAAAATACAAAGAAAGTTATACATGTTTTTGCTACAAGTGTCTCCAAGATATTGTATTCAAACATCTTATAAAATATAATGAGCAAGTATCATTTGTTGCAAACCTATAATCTTTTTATGGTGTTTGTTCTATTCTTTGCTTCTTTTTCAAGTAAGAAATTAAATTTCTTTAAGTAAAACATAAAGGTTTGGGTTGTATATCTATGATATAGAAGAATAATTGTGATAGATTCCATGAGTATGTGGTGTTATTATAAGTAATAAATGCTTGGAAGCCACTGGTTACAATTAAATTTTCTATATACATTTCATTTGAATTTTATGAACTAACTTTGCAACCCTAGGAAGGCACATATCAAGAGATTTTTGCATCTGTCATTAAGAACCACACACAAAATGAAAAATATTATGTTTACTTTCATGTTTTCTTAAGTTAAAATTAAGTTTATATGTTCTAAGGGATAGCAAAGTATGCTATCAAAGAATTGAGCCAAATTCTAAGCATATTTTATGTTTTTTTAATTTAAATTTAAAAAAAAAATGTTTGAGAACATCTTTGTTTTACAATTTCATTGTAAATTGAGTAAATAAGCTGGTATTGTCAAAGGGCTAACTCCCTCAATTTTATAGAACCAAAATTGTGGAGGACATCAACTTTGTTGTTGTTTATTATTAGTTGGCAACTGGCCTAAGGTCTTTAAGCATAAGAAGTGACTAATATTTAGAAGATTTTAGGCAACTAGTTGATTTAAAAACCAATAATGTACAAAATTATTTACAAAAATATTATTGACATAATTTACTATTTCTCTTAATATCTCAATTATATGTTAATATTTTATATAAGAAATATCTATTTAGTACAAAAAAAAATAATATAATATAATTAAAAACTAAAGATTGAGGTCCACTCAATATAACTTTTTCAAAATGATTTTTGATGGGTAGGAAAAACATTAACTTGTTTTGGAACATTAAATTTGATCAAAATGAAGGATGTTCAGTCATATACCCTTCCAAGAAAACACCTAAACATTATATTTATTACATCCAATTCATCAATGCTCCAATTTCTTACCACTGTAATATTTTTTTCTACTATTTTTTAATCTATTTATTTTTGAAAAACCTTTTGACATTAAATTTGAACTTTCTTTTTAATATTTAATCTATTTATTTAATTTTTATCATATTTACAATTTTTTTTTTTAGAGTTTAAGATTATTTTTAAGTTCCACATAGTTGTCTTAATGTAAAGAAATGAAAGTAGATTATTTAAGAGAAATGAGATAAGAGTTTATCAATAGAGAGTGACAATTACACTATGTAAAAGAAAAAGATAATTATGAAAAAGAAACCTAATAACCATGAACATATTATTATTATTATAATATAACATAACTTAATTTCTATTGAAAGAATATATAATATTTGATAATTCAAATTAGCCATGTCTAAGTAAATTCTTTGAAATAATATACAATATTTGGTTATTCAAATTAGTCGTCTAATTTTTATTTAGGTTAGCTTTTATAGTGCACAATAACTAATACAATTTAACCTTTGAAATTGATTCTAAGATCAATGTTTAGGTATATCTTAGAACTGTTACAAATATAAGTTTTATATTTTGATTCATAACATGTTCAATTAACTTGTATCAATTGGAATGATATTATCTTCATTGTGTACCACTAATAGGTATCAGGGATAACTTTAAGAAACCACCCCTGGTCAACTATGTAAAATCTTAGCAAATCAAACATTATTTTTGGAGGAAAATTTTCATTTGGATGGTGAAAAAAAATTTCAAAATAGGGCAAAAAATTATTTTGTATTGGCGATTTTTTTCTAGGGTACAAAAATTCCATAAATTTCTAGCAAATTATACCTTGTTCTATGGGGAAAATATATATTGTGGGAGGCGAATATTTTTTGTTAAAAGGAACAAATATATTTAATTGTATGGGTGAAAAATTTTACTCTGAAGGAAAAATTATTTAAATGTATTGGCGATTTTTATCCACCGCTTGAAAATTATTGAATTTGTTTTGGCGAATATTTTGTTATTTATGGAAAAATATATAATTTATTGGTGATTTCATGAATTCATTGCCATTAATAGACAAGGCACTTCACATCACATCAATACATCTCATTGAGTCCGGACTCTGCACGATGTATCAATAAGCATGGCCTCTTTGACACGTGAAGGGTGACACATACCTAAAATCCATCAATGATTTTAATCCATTCAATGATCGTAGATCAATGGCTGAAGTTTTGTTTTGGCCCAATTTCTGAAGAGAGCATAGCTCTACCAGAAAGTGCCCAGAATGGAATTGGATTCAATAGACACGTATCAAATGTCACGAATCACAATTGATAATTTTGGTCATTTAATATATATCTATTCACTTACTGCAGTCCACTCTTTCCCCATGACTTCTAATGTGGTACTTGCCAACTTGGTACTAGTTTATAGTTGTTTCCAATTTCGCACACTCATGCATTTATGGGAAAGATTTGCAAAGATACGAAAGATTTAAAAAAATTTAAAGCAATTAATATAGTTAGAGAAGTAATTATTACAATCAAGAGCTTTATTTATATACGATCTTTGCTTCTTTCATCTTCAATTAGCCTTTTCCATTTGGTAGATAGATCATCAAAGCTCGCGGTATTTAAATTCTTCCTCTGGTTTAGGTTTATAGGCTTAGGTTGTTTAATTTGTTAATCTATTTTCTCAAGATGGACATTCCCATCTGCTTGAGAAGCATTTCTGCAGAGGACCAGAGGGCCTTTCTGGGCTCCATTAAGGACCAAACCCTCTAATCGATCTACAAGGAGGTCAGGTAGTTCACCAATGAGGCTGTGCAGATGGTGTTGGGTAGAGATTTTCTACGAAACGAAAATAGATACCATGTTAACACGAACATTACATCTTGTTTCTTAGCATCTCTTCTGGACCTCGGAGGAGACAAGGTGGATATGCTAATGTTGTTGAGGAAGGTTTTTAAGGAAGACTTCCTTGGAGATGACAAAACTATTGTCATCCTTGCAGAAGTAGGGGTGGGGATCCCTTGGGCGAGTGAATTATCCAAGCTTCTCCTCCCTGACCAAACAGTGACAGTGGCCAAGCAACCATTTCTCCTGAACCTGAATGTGAAGCACTTGACGCATCACAAGAAATGGGCACAGACTGGCAAGGACTTCCTCTAGAAATGGTTGCTCCTAGACGACCTTCCAAAATACACGTGGCTTGAAGAATTCTCTCAGCTTATGTTATCTGAAGAATTCTACATGGAAGGAGGGCCAAATTCTCAGGGCAAAGTTGTAAACCATCCACTACCTGTGCCCTAGCCCTGCCCCCCTGGGCCCCTAGTAGTTTCTTTTTCCTATGTCCTTGAAACCTAACTGGGTCAGTGGCTCACTCATTTTGGCTTTTAAGTTTTTGAGGGACTCAAGTCTCAAACTTCAGACATAAAAATTGTAAATTTCCAAAGCATAAATATTACTGATAATTTTTCAAATTCTAGTTTGTTTCAGTTTGCCTCTTAGAGTCTTATAGATATTAAAATGCTTTCTATAATTCTATTTCATTTTTATTAATTAATTTTTTTCAAATGCTTTTTGCATATGAGCTACATTATTTCAATCATTTGTTAAACAATGGAAATAAATTTAATACTGTGATCTTTTTTATGTAATGCTTCTTCCTCTATATTTAATATATTAAAAAAAAATTCAATTCGTTCCATTAATTATTTGTACATTGATTATGGTTGATTATAATTTTATAAATATATAGTTATGATTTGAACTAAACTCCAAATTACTTATAATAAACTAAATTTAATTATATTAAATTTACTTATTTTAATTATATTAAACTTACTTATTTTATTTATATTAAATTAAAATTTATATTAAACTAAATTTATGTTGAACTTTTATATATATTTTTAAACTATTTTTTAAAATTATATATCGTAAACATATTTTTAAAGAATTTTGTTAAACTTTAAATTAATATTTTAGATTTAATATTTAATGTTTTCTTTTTTATATTAAACTTTTACCTTTCAAATTGTATATCAAAATTTATATTTTTATTTAGTTATTTTTTTTATTCTAGAAACTAAGTTTCATGTTTTACACTATTTTTGAATTTCAAATTTTTACAAATAATATGATCATTATATTTAATAGTTATCTCAAACTATTGCACATCTTTAAAATTTAAATGTCTCTTATTATGGGACCAACGACATCTGACAACACTCAACAGGCATCATCGTTCGTTGGATGAGCAAAGTTCAACGGCTTAGGGTGGATTTTGGCCCAAATGTGGGAAGTGAACACATTTGTGAGAACTTCGCCCGGAATTGAACATTTTCAATTTAATTAAATATAATTAAATCTATAAAGCTCTTTTTCGAGCGAAAGTTTTAGATGATTAAATAGACTTAAAAAATAGACCCAAAAAGTGACACAAGTATGGTGACGTGCTAGAAAAATGGCAGAAGTCATGGGACCCACGACATCTGAAAAATAGGTACCATCGTCCATTGGATGAACAAAGATCAACAGCTTAGGGTGGATTTCGGCCTGAATGTGGGAAGTGAACACATTTGTGAGAACTTCACCCGGAATTGAACATTTTAAATTTAATTAAATATAATTAAGTCTATAAAGCTTTTTTTCAGGCGGAAGTTTAAAATGATTAAATAGAGTTAAAAAACAAACCCGAAAAGTGACACAAGTATGGTGACATGCCAGAAAAATGGCAGAAGTCATGGGACCCACGACATCTAAAAAAAAGGTACCATCATTCGTTGGATGAACAAAGATCAACGGCTTAGGGTGGATTTTGGCCTGAATGTGGGAAGTGAACACATTTGTGAGAACTTCACCCAGAATTGAACATTTTAAATTTAATTAAATATAATTAAGTCTATAAAGCTCTTTTTCGAGTGAAAGTTTAAAATGATTAAACAAACTTAAAAAATAGACCTGAAAAGTGACATGAGTATGGTGACGTGCCTGATAACTGGCAGAAGTCATGGGACCCATGACAACTGACAATAGGTACCATCGTCCGTTGGATGAGCAAAGATCAACGGCTTAAGGTGGATTTCGGCTCGAATGTGGGAAGTGAACACATTTGTGAGAACTTCGCCCGGAATTGAAACGTTTTAAATTTAATTAAATATAATTAATTCTATAAAGCTCTTTTTCAGGCGGAAGTTTAAAATTATTAAATGGACTTAAAAACAGACCCGTAAAGTCACACGAGTATGGTGACGTGCCCGAAAAATGGCAGAACTCATGGGAGCCACGACATCTGACAACAGGTACCCTCATCCGTTGGATGAACAAAGATCAATGGATTAGGGTGGATTGCGGTCCGAATGTGGGAAGTGAACACATTTGTGAGAACTTCACCCGGAATTGAACGTTTTACATTTAATGTCCTCAGAATATATACTGAAGTAATGAATGTTTTGTCTTTCAGCATTGAATAGTTATTAATAATAATTAATAAAATTACAACATGATTCTTAATGTCCTCAGAATTTATATTGAAGTAATGAATGTTTTTTCCTTCGACATCGAATAGTTATTAATAGTAATTAATAAAATTACAACATGATTCTAGATATTTTGCCCTTTAGGTATTACTTTTGTACTTTTCAAAGTTTTCAAAATAAGAGACTCGTAAATCATAATCATATTTCATTTCATGGACAAACCTATAAATCAAGGGAGATTCTCTACTAGATTGAGGAATGCAAGTTGCAACAGAGACTGTATGTGCCAATCTAGTGAAATAGAAATTCTGGGTAAAATCTAGAACTCCTACATCTCGCCTTTTTTTATTTTTTTAATCTCATGGTCCAATTTGAGGGTTAGCATTTTCAGGTTTTTATCTAGCATTATTTTTAATTATTAACAATAACAGCAATGGGGAAAATGAGAAGCAATAGTTCAACAAGAAGCCAAGTGAAAAAAAAAATGTACGTAACCGAATTGGTTAAAACACTAGGTTTCACTAATGAATACCATGATATTTATGACCCTTCTATCCATGGTGAAAAGCGTAACATAGATTTTAGATATGCATTGTCTAGTAAGGTGGCAGATGCATGCAAGGCAAACTTTACTATTTTCAACCCAATGTTAAAACAAAGAACATATAAAATCGCATCGTGGGATGCTGGATTGGGAAGCATGGTGTTACCTAAAGTATTCCCTTGCCCTGATTTTTTCATGGTCTGCGCCAAAAATTATGATGAAGATAAAAAAGCAATTGTCAATAAAAATACAAAAGAGGAAATTCTATCCATAAACGAGGGAGAATTTGCTCATTTGTTGAACCTAGGATTTGAAGCCCAAAACTCAAACATCCAAATTGACTTTGGAAAGTTGACCATGAATTATGAGAGACTCGATCCAAGTCGCAGAGATTCATTTATCAAAGCTCTACTAAATTGTGGTACTGGTATTGTGTTGGATCGGAATCATAAACCTCCTTATGATTCTAACATTTTTGTTCCATGGGTTGGGGATACTATTTCCTTCTTGTTGTTTTGCCTGGGATTGGAAAATGATAGGGAAGTGGGTGCAAGCCTTCTTGAAATGATTTATAATATCCATTGTGTAGGTCAGCCTGTAAGATATAATTTTATTGAGCACATTGTTCAATCCATGCAAAAACAAATACTAATGATCAAAAAAGGTTCTGTAAGACATTTAGGTTCTCATCCTACTTGTGCTATCTCCTTCTATCCAAGTATCGTGCAATATTTGAGACCAACAAGCTTCAAATTGTGAACTATAAGATTGATGAGAAGACTGGGAAGAGAACATAGTGTCCAATATATGAATGGACACCAAAGATAAGGATGCATGATAACAGAAAGAACTACAACCATTTTGTAGACTTCTTTTTGGCACCAATGTATAATGAAATTACAAGCACTCCAATGCCTAGGCTGCCTGTGTCTTGTAGATATTGCATTCAACTCGGAAGTTGGATAGAATTGGCTGATTGGTTCTTCATGGAAGAATTCACTATGTTAAGGTTTTACGGATCGACAGTAAAACCATTCAGACTTCCAATACATGTGACAGAGAGGTTATTTGCATTGGAGTATGTATAGCAATTGGAGAGCACAGATAGGCACTTTCATGGTTAGCAAAAGAAGAGCATATTTCCTTCCTTGCCTTTCTCTTGCGTTATGTCAACATGAAAGTAAACCATTGCTAGAAAAGCTTAGAAACATGGACTCCTGGGATGACGTTAAAAAAGAGATGGAGAAAATTGCAGCTGACAATAACATTTCAACAGAAGAAATTTTATCACAAATTATGGCATTGCACACACAGAGGACAACAAAGGAGGGCCAGGACATCCAAAATATCAGGTCCTACAATTTCTACCTAAAATCTACTAATCCATCTAAGAAATCTATTCCCAAATCAATTCTGCAAGAATGTAAAGAGAGTTTTTGGACTTAAACCAAAATAAATGATTTTTGGACTATGAGGAACAATCTCGGTGAATCAAAGACCAGTGCAGAATTTGAGACCATTGACGAGGATGAAGAGTAGCAAATTGTGGAATATGGAACATCCCATAATAGCATATGACAAGAGTATAGATGATGATGAGTATGAGATTGAGCCCACTCCAACAACTACTACAGTCCCTAAAATATTAGGTGCAGTCAATGAGTCCATGAAAGAAAAATATAGCAAAGGGGAAAGCATTGTGGAAAAAATGGGTTTTGAAGGTGGTGGTCTAGGTGCTAGAGGAGAGGGCATTTGGAATCCACTTCAGGTACAGCTTCCATCAGAGTCAAAATCAAAAGCTCTTGTTAAACTAGTCATTGGACTTGATTCTTCAGATTCATCATGGATAGGTACTACTCATTACCCTCAGGGTCCACCTACATTTGTTTCAGGTTCAAATCTACAACCACCACCACATCATGGTATTCCCATCGGTGGTGAATCAAGTGCCACTGCCATAGGTGGGGAATCTAGGGATATTATTCCCATTATTGTTCAGTCAAGTGACGTTGTGATTGTTGGGGTTGGCATGGGTACTACTAGTACTACTAATACTAGTTGTCTTGTTGTTGACAAGGGCTACAACAAAACATCTCTCACAAGAGGCCAGTAGTGGTAGATACTAATACTATTCAAAATCCTATATCAAGTGCCATTGACACTAGAAAACAATCATATGTGGCTTTAGATCACACACCTAAAAAGATTATGAAAACTACACATGAAAGTGTCAGTGGGAGTGGGATAGGATCAGGAATTGTTGTTGGTAATCCTATTCAAGCATTAATTAAAACCATAAGAATAAGTGGAACTAGAGCCTCTGGTATTCCTATGTCACCTTTCAAACATTCAATTGCTTCAGCAAGCCCAGATTTTCAATTTTGTGATTACTATGAAAAATATGAACACACAACAAAAGCAAATAAGGAAAAAAAGAAAGCATTTCATAGGGTTTCCCTGACTGAATTTTTAAATGAAGAGCTTGCAAGGAACGGGGTATTTCCAAAATATGACCCACAGAAAGATATGATGGATTTCATGGTTGTTATGCCCCCCGCCCCAACTAAAGATAAAAATCCACCACACAGTCAAATAGATCCCTCTAAATTTCAAGTTAGCACCCTCCAAATGGATTTTTCCAAAGTACATAATGTGGACAAAATTAGTGTGTCAAAAAGGACTAACGAAGTGGTCCACACTTCATTGCTAAAGGTGGAGAGAGAAAAATAAATAAACTGGAGAAACAAATAGAAAAGTTACAGGCGGACTTGGCAAACGAAAAAATCAAGGAGGAAAGAAAAAGATAACAAGTGCAATGATTTATAGAAAAGGACAAAAAATTCAGGCTTTGTAGTAGAAATTGCAAAGCAAGAGAAGATGGATGCAAAATTGAAGGACCTGACCGAAAAACTGGCTAAAAGCAGTAAAAAATTTGATGAGGAAAGAGCCAGTTTTCAAAAATTATACAAAAGTTATGAGTCTGCTGCTGCCGAAATGAGAAAATTACAGGACCTATTGGATCGTGGGAAGCAAAAAGAAAAACATTTGCAAGAGGAAGTAGATGAAGAAAGAAAAAATGTGCACAAATGAAAGAAGACTTGCACAATGCAAATGATAAAATAAAAACTTTGGAGGATAGATTGAAAGATAATATGAAAAATACAACAAAGTATATACAAGAAAACATTTAGAGGCAAATAATGTAGAGGAGTGACAAGTTGTGTGAATGGTTTGAATTGAATGAAAGTCTAAGAGTAATTTATATGAAAATCAAAGGGCACTTTGAGAAGAGAATACATGTTTATTCAAAAGACGATATGGCAAAAAAGATTTTGCAAGTAGTCTACAGTTCCAGTGACAGCTACTTGGCATCCAAGGGAATTAAGAGTCGCATTGATGCCATAGTTAAGACATCATCTATCATTCAAAAATTCCATAAACTAAGGGAAACATCAGAAGTTATGGAAAATTGTGGAAAAAAAGATATTGAAGCTGGAAGAAAAGAAAAATAATTTGATTAAACTTGGTTTTCCTAAGATCATTGACCCATCAAATAAATTCATTGGAAAAGAAGCTTACAAAAAAAGCATGGAGATAAAAATGAAGTCTAATTTAGACTTGCTTCCTAAGGACACAACTCCCCAAAGCTTTCTAGATTTCATCCAACCATTTACAACTCTAAATTTGGTATTGGATGAAACAGTGATGTCAAATCAATCTTGTTGACTTTCCATAGTTTACAGAATATTGACCTTCCATCAGACGAAGAGTGGAGCATCCTACAAAAACTGGCACAAAAATCTTAAGAATCATAGTATGTATTGCACAATTTTCTTCTTTTACTCTTAATTTCAAGGTTTAATGTTTTTTCTATTTGGAATTTGGCATCGCTTGAAATAACTATGTTTTGTGAATAGGAAAAAACCAGCACTCGCTATTGCTATTTTGCTAATCCAACCTATGAATCTATGATGCAAAGTGCAAAACTTCAGCCAGTAAATTTGTATTCTCAAATTCTCCCTTGCTTTAACATTTATGCATTTCTCTATTTCTGATTACTAGGTTTTAGGCACTGCTATTATCTATATTTAATTTGTCATGGCGTGAATTAATATTTAATTTTGAACTCTATTTTTTGAACAGGAGACATCAGACATGTAGCAAATGTTAAATTGCTAATACGGCCTGTGATGGCCATATAAATCTGTGTTGAGTTTGTGATTTTGATATTGAGTCTTCACATGTTGCAAACTTGCAATTCGACCTGAAACTGTTGTTTCTCCCTTCTTTCTATAAAAGGGAATTCAGGGTCATTTGCAAAGGGTTCTGAAACTTTGTATTCACTTTTGCATGGACATTGGAGAATCACACAGGAGTTGTTGTTGCTCTCTTGTTTCTATAAAAGGGAATTTAGGGTCATTTGCAAAGGGTTCTAAAATGTTGTATTCACTTTTGCAATTTGCATGGAGAATCACACAGATTGGTGTATTACTATTGAATGAATTGTATCATATGGTTATATTTTGAAAGAATTAATGAAAATCTAAGTTCTCAACATGTGTATTATTATTGAATGAATTGTATCATATGGTTCTAAAATGTATCACACAGATTTGAGACTCAAACATGTCTAAATAAATAATAAACATCTTTGTATCAATAAACACATTATGGTCTTTTTTTTATTATGCTATTTTAAATCTGGAAATAGAAAGTTGAAAAATACAATTACAAATCAATATTAAATTCTAATTGCAAAAATTAATATGCTTTTGTAATATGAATGATGAGATACAGTAATAAGATTAATAAATACCAATCTCTTACAGTTGCCATTCATCCTCATCAAATTCAGAGCTTTCTTGAATCTTGTCTGTGGTTTCTTCCCTCTGAGTCTGCATACCTTCACTGAATTGCATCTCAATGCTACCAGTAGGTCCAGTACATGAGTCAATAGTCCCACTGGCACTTTGGTTTGAAGTGTTTCCCAAACCTCTTCTTTCACATTTGGACCTCCAAATTTGCAGTTCCCTATCATAAGGAAAAGTGTGGAAATCATACCTAGATGTATAGAGCCTCAAGCAATTTTCCAAATTTTTGTCTAGTTTGTTTCTTAGCTTTGATTTTAGGAACCCCAAAGCACTGAAAACTCTCTCATCTTTCACCGAACCCAATATCATGGTAAGACATAAATCAGAAAGCTTCAAATATTCTGGCATTGAATCACGCAATGTTGAGTTCTCAGCTATAGTTTTCCAAAGCCTTGTTACTGATCCCTCTTTGTGGGGGTTCTCCATTTTTCCATATTGTTCTCTCATAGTGTATGCAAAATGAGATGATTGCTCTCGAAGATGAGTTTCATCTAATATTCCATTTATAGTTACTCCATTCAATTCTCTGGATATGCAAAATTGTTTTATCAAAATCAATAGCTTACTTCAAAAATCAAATGCAATGTTGAGGTTCCAATAATGAGGAAACACAATAGACATGTCTTTGAGAAGGTTGTCAGGAGGGAATCTACTTTTAATTTGTGAGGAAAGATCATACGCAATTTTCTTCACAGAAGTAGTTACAGGTTCAACAATCTTGTCAAAATATTCCATTGTAACTCTTGCTAGTTGCTTCCTGGGGTGCTTTCCTGGTTCCTTGGGGTCGACCATGGCATAGAAGTGCATTGGTATCTCAACTCCCCATACATTGGCACATAGCTCCCCGGTTGCACCGATTTGTAAAAAGTTATCAGGATTGTTCAAATCTATGAGTGTCTACCACTTAACAAATTTTTCATCAGATAGTGTTGGTTGATTTTGATAGAGATTGTCGAGGGTCATGCATGTCATCTTATGCAGCGTAGCATATTCTGCAATATATAGAGCTCTTTTTTGGGCAGCATTCATAATATTCCTCATTTGTTGCTAAAGTTAAGAGTGTCTCTAAATTACTTAACCTCCAAAGAAGGTCAGGAAATTTTGGTTGATCTGATTCGTCGCGAGTTGTGTGAAATAGTCCAATCAAGGATGGACATTATAAAAACACTCGATGCACTGGACCATCCAAAGAGATCCATCTAGTATCATTATCCTTGAGAAGCTTGTTCTCATTAGTTATTCTATCAGCAAAGTATTGAAATTCCATAAACCGCTTGGGAATTCAATAGAAGTGTGAGTAGAGCTCTCTGATTAAAATTTCAGTTTTTTTAACCAAAGCAAACTTGCTTACAATTCCAAAAGCTAGATTCATTCTGTGATCCATGCAGTGAATTGCAGTAATGTACGGTACAAATGAAGTTTCAATCTTTGTACAAAGACCGTTTCTGTGACCTTTCATTACTGAAGCTCCACCTTCTCCAACACAAACCAATTTTTTGGCTACCGTCATGTCATCCATACCTCCATATTCAATTAAACTTCTCTTTACTAGTTGAAATAAATTTTCCGTTGTTTCACTCTCCTTCATTTTAGCAACAGATAGTAGATGAGGTTGGCGGGTATGATTATCTATAGTATAAACATGCATGCATAACCATGAAGTATTGTCTACTACCATAACTTCGTCTAAAGAAAATGCAATAAAGTTTGACTCTCTTATTTTTTCCTTTACATCTTTTTCAACCTCAGCAAGACAACTTGCCCATTCTCATCCACTGTTTACTAACCAATGTCTATTAGGATAGTTAGGAACTTTCAAAAAGTGTAATAAACCACTAATTGATGGGAAATCTATCATAGCACACCCTCTGCTCAAAATATAAAAAACAATGCTTAACTGAACAGCTTTTCCTAGTTGTTCTATTTGCATTACTTTTCCAAAACTAGCTTCAATAGAACCTTTAACTGTAGCAGGCTTCATCTATATTTTCTTATGAAAATAATACTCTTTGGCATTCCTCACATGCTTACATTCCTCCTTTGTTTTCTATCTTATCATTGATTTTTCAACCCCGTCTATCATTTGTTTTTCATAAACTTTACCCATATGTTTTTCTATGGTGTCAAATTTTAGCTGCAACCTAATTTCCTTTTTATGTTTCCAAGTGCAAATCTTACACCTGTATTCTATTGGAGGCTCGCCTTCAATTGGATTATCCACTGGTTTAATGAATGGATACTTTGATGCCCAATTAATTTGAAAATTCCTCACTAACATATCCCACTCTCAATCCTTTTTTGATTGTGGTTCACCCTTTTTTGATATGGCTTTTCTTTTCCCCTTCCATGCATTATCATCAATGGCATTATCACCCAAGTCGATTATATCATTCTGGCTAACTCGAGCATCTACCAGATAATCTTCTTCAAGATCATCCTAATCTAAGATATCAGGTTCGCTGTCGTCTTCAACATGCGGTGTAGGTGGCGAATTTTGTACTTGTACTTGTGATGATGTACCTTCCTTATTTTCACCATAATATTTTCCAATGCCAAAGTACAAAGACAACGTTCTTCTTTTTGTTGGCCTCTCATGGCCTTCCCCATATTCAAGTTTCCTACCCATCTTCTTGTTCGACATCTCCAACGAAATAAAGGCTGCCAAAAAAATATCAATTTGTTGAAGAAGCAATAATAGACTATAATGTATAATATATGTTTCATTGGCCCTATGACCTACAATCTAGATGTCTAAGGCTTGAATGTCCCCCCTGAGTCATGACTACTTGGCACTGACGGGTCGCCACTGAATAAAAATGAACTCAACAATGCAAACAAATATAGATAAACTTAGAATAATATTATAATACTTCAAAAATATGATCGCTCACCTTTAGGTCACTAGCAGTCGCCAATGCAGTCAACAACAATGATTTTCCTTGGTCTGAAACTTCGCTATTGATCAGAATTCAGAGCCTAGAACCCACCAGATTGTGTTGAGATAGATCTGATCTTTGCATGTATTTATACTAATCCTTATATGGCGAATTCCACAAGAATTTTATATGGTATACAAATATTTGGCGAATCTCACATAACTATAACACAACTTATGTAATTTTTGAGGTGATTATAGGTCATCCAAATACGACTTATGTAATTTTCGAGGCGATTATAGGTCATCCAAATAATTGGCAAATACAATATGGTTGGTGAAAGTTAGGGTGAATGGAGACATGCTTCAGCAAGATGTCGAGCAAATTGGGTCCTCCTGGCTAACAAATCTTCACATGCCTATAGGAGAATTAAGGTCCTCTATTAAGGCAACCTTGGAGAGTGTAGGCAAAAAAATTAAATTTCTCGTGTGTCCACCATATATTGTATTGGCGAATTCATCACATAGAAACATTTAATTGCATAAAACATATGGCGATCAGGCCGTGACTTTGACATAAATTGATAATGTTCTGGTGACATGGCCACCCCCAGTCGGTACAAAATATTCGTCATTTCCCAAGTCGCCAACGTGAAAAATTTGCCATTGGTGAATATTCACCACTAAAGTAATCTCTGATAGGTATAGCTTAGAATTTCTACAAATATAAGTTTTATATTTTGATTCATAACATGTTAAATTAACTTGTATCAATTGAAATGATATTATCTTCACTGCGTACCACTAATAGTTATGGTGCTTGATGATGTACCACCAAGGGCAATCTGAATGATTTTATTCTTGATGCTTAGTTATTTCTTCTAAATTCTTCAATTTGACTTGACTGTTCACCATAGAAATCATTATGTTGAGCCAATACTATAGAAAGAAAACAACAGTCCATTCAGGTCAAATTTTTTTAGAGTAAATAGCTATTCATCTAGAATGAGGTTAGCCAAGTCACCATGTCTGGTACATAGTCAAGTATAATGACAAGTAATGCATAACACACATTAATACTCTGGGTGACTTGGGAAAATGTGAGTCACTCTTTGGTGAAAATATTGTCTTTGTAGAAAGGCTTCTAAAAGTATCCAGGTCAATTGCAGTAGCCAAACAGTTTTGTGAAACCGAGGCATATAAAACTAAATAAAAATAGACTAAATATAAAACATTCATCATTACAAATATATAATTTTTAGGAATATTACATAATATAGTTATATTAATTTTTTAAATAAGATATTAATTATATTAAATAAAATCAAATATAGGTTTGAAAGGGACTGAGCTTAATTGGTTAAAATATTGGATTATTGTTGTGGATACCAAATTCAAATCATAAAAAGACATTTAATATGAAATTATAAGTTATAACTCTTGGTCTTTCATGGTTGGTTTCTAATATGGAGATGGTTTCTAAATAAATGAATTTCTAAGTTGTAACTCTAGGTCTTCCATAGATTATTTCTAATATAAAAAACCAAAGTTAATCTCTATATATTTATAGTTACTTTTTAGATTTTCATTAACTTGCATTCATATATTTTTATTGTGCTCCTTGAATAATCATAATGATAAATATTTTTTTATTTTTTTTAAAATAATAAATTAACAATTAAAAATTAGATGGTTTAACCATTAGAATACATATAATATTTCTACTTTAAAATTCAACAAAAAAAATTAAATATAAATTGAAAATTCTAATAGTTAGATAGAGTCACAGCTAACTATCAACTAATGAAATTATTCACAATATAAAATTTCATCATACATGTTTCTCCAAGATATCAATTGTAGCAAAAGGAGACATCTAAGTCATTTTTATATGACTAAATAAAAATATTTAAATGATGAAATAATGCAGAAAATGCATTACATATTTTTTGAAATAGTGGAATTCTCATGGTTAGAGATGTTTCCATAGAAAGAAAGGAAATCAATGTGAATTATAAATTTGTAATAGTTTTTTTCTAATTCACAATATTTAATGCAATGAAGGTGAACATTTTAGGAATCACACTCAATGAATAAAAGGTTCAAATTATAGACGATTCATGAATATTTAAAAGTTTATCATTTTATAGAATAAAATGTAAATACATTACAACCATTTTACAAATGCATAAATTTTACATTGAAAATAAGTACACACCATTCTTTCTATTCTAACTATTCATGCCTTGAAATTGAATAATCTCTAGAAGCACTTTAACCTACACAATCATGATTAAAAAAAAATTATTAAGATAAGTGGGGATAAGACAAGGCCTTGACCTTGTTATAGTATTAGAGCAACATAGATACAAAATAAATCAAACACTCCACTTAAGAAAGATAAATAATGTCAAGCCAAACTAGTGCTTCATCTAGACGTATATAATTTCACATCCAAAGGCTCGACATGTAAGAGAGAATCTCACTTTGGAGGACCTCTCCTCTTCCGTTGTACAACTATTCAAAAAGAGTTATCATTCAAATTTAAATATTTAGGACAAGAGGGGAGAAAAACTAAGAGGAGAAAATGAAACAATCTTAACAAGAACTTAAACATTTGAAGGTGAAATAGAACTTTGAGCATCAATATGATTAGTCAACTAAATAGGAGGGGACACACCAAGTCCAAGGAGATGAGCTTCTAGAATAGACAAGGGTGGCTCCAAATATTTGGAATCAACGACCAAATTATGAAAAAGATTTTTGAATAGATATATTTTTAATATTTTGCATAGATGATTATGTGATGTAACTATACACAATGTATTCAAAGTATTCAATAATATAAAGTATTCAAAAATTTCAAGAACTAATAATTAGAATTAAAAAAATCTATGAGAGAAGATTCAAGTATAATATTTATGCATACAACAAAGATTAAGTAGATGTAATAGAGTTAGTTTAATCCTATCACTTAGGATCAAATAGTGAACCATAACCTAATCCTATACTAGTATATATATTGTAACATGTTTTCTTGTGTACTCTATAAAATCCAACTAAAATTGAAAAGAAAACATTTGACTTCAACCTTAATTATATAAGAGTTACATATCACTCAATTTATCCTATGTACATAGAGATGATATAAAATGTTAATAATCTAAATATAAATAATATAAAATTTAATATTAAATTACATATATATTATATTTCATATATCGTAATAAAATATTTTTATTTTAATATTTATTTAAATAAATACTAAAAGTTATAGTCATTAATCAGTTACGTTGAGAAATTATTTTCCAACATTTTCTCTGCTTATTTATTTATTTGAATTTTTTTGTTTTGTTTTTTCGAATAGTTAGGTCTATGTCTTATATATTAACTAGCTAATAAAAGTTAATGTGAACATCCCTTTTATATTTATAAATAGTATATATGCATATATAACATTTTTTAGCATAAAAGAACAACACATTACAAGTTTGTTCTAAAATCAATTCTTGATTAAATAGGTTAATGGGATCTTTTTGAACTCGTATAAATGAGATAAATATACTTAATATTTATTGAAGAATAATAAAAATACATATATAAAATGATATTTAATTGAAATGATCATATATAATAATCAAAACTATCAATAATCATTAATAAATTGTAGCCGCAAGCTTAATTTTCAAATTCCTGAACTTTCCATCACCCTGAATTCTAGAATTACACACTCTAAATAATTGAACAATAATCTATATTGAGGAATAATTCTGCTCACTATTGTGTCATATTCATTGGGGTGATTGTTTCAGTTCCCCTTGATTCAAATGCGTAGGCTTCCATGGATAAATATTGGGTTTTGCCACAAGTGTAATATCTATCTATCTTAACAAATAGAATTCAAGAGATTGGAGTTTCTATATAAGATATTGAGCACGGACCATGTGTCGACATAACTATCCCGCATCCATTCAGAATAGCAGACCACATGAAACTCTAGAGGTCATTTTTTTAAATGCGGGTGTCTTTAATATATTCACTACTAACATTGTTTCTTTTCACTCTTGTCTTTCGAGTAAAATAAGGTAATTCTTCTACATGTTTTTTTTTAATGTCGATGTCTTTAATATATTTACTAGAACTATATTTCTTTCCAATCTTTTTTTTCTAAGTAAAATAAGGCAATTTTTATACATAGCTCTTTTGAATGTTGGTGCCTTTAATATATTCATTAATAACTTGACAATTTTTCAAGCTCTTATCTTCAGCAGAAAAGGTAATTACTCTAGATGTCCTTTTGAATGTCCATGTCTTTAATATATTCACTAATGACATTACTTCTTTTTTTGATAAATAGGTCTTCCATTAAAATAAGTATAAAGCATGTACTATTCACAAAAAAAAAGTGGGAGGAAGAGATCACTCCCCAAGAGTCACACGGGCTCAGCCCGGAAATAGCAAGTCAACTAAAATGTCATAAACATAAAAAAAAAAGCCCAAGCGGCTAGAGCAGTAGCAGAGGAAGGAGGTAGGGGACCTAAATCATCTTTTTTACCCCATACTTCAGCAGGGTCAGAGAGGTCCCACCCCTCCTCATCAACCTTGACAATATCCTCATTATCCTTCCGAGAAGGAGAGATTGCCAAAGCCATCTGAGGAACCACCTTGGAAGAGCTAGGTCATTTAGAACCACCAAGAGTTGAAGAGGTACCACCACCCACAGGCCAACTGGAACCGCCAAGAGTCGAAGAGGTACCACTACCTGTAGCCCACCCAGAGAGAGAGCCACTACGAGACAAAGAAGTTGAGTGGCGACGCAAGGAATCCCTCCACCCGCCAAGGTGGCGACGAGGAGTGCGGGAACTGTCGGCCGAAGAGTTGCAGCCGCACTGACGGCCACGGGCTGGAGAACATTAACCGAAGGCAGTCGAATTCTGTATAATTCTAACAACCATACATGGGGCATTGCCCTAGTGATCAATCAAAGTCTACAAGTGGGCCACTTCTAGCACCACTTTATTGGCCTGCACTTGGATCTGTAACATCACATTATTGCATATACAAGCTTTAACGTATAGAGTAACATTAATATCAAGAGTGTTGTGAGAAAATAGAACATCATTTCTATCTTTCCATAAACTAAAGAGGTTTTCCATCCTGAAAATGTCTCATTGATCATGTACTAATTATTCCTCTAATTGATTATATAATTTTTTAATTATTTAATTAAGCTAATTAATCTTATTCTTCTAATTTCATATTTCTTCGTCATCTAACTAATTATTCTATTTCTTATTCTTTCATCATTTAATCATTTTAACCATTTTCTAAATATTAGTTAAATATTTATTATTTAATTAATTCTGATTAATTCCCCAATTTAAATAATCTTTATTATTTAAATAAATTACTAATTATTCAATTTCTATCTCTCTAATCAACTAATTATTTAACCCTTTTCTAAATATTAATTAAATATTTATTATTTAATTAATTGTAATTTAATCTTTTAAATTAAATAATCTTTATTATTTAATTAAAGTCCATTTCTAGCATAATTAAATAGTTTCTTTAAATTATTTAATTAGCTAATTAATTCTTCTAGTCACATGTGCATGATTTCAAAAATTAACTTGAAAATCAAAGTCAAGTTCTAAATATATTCAAATACTAAATTGAATTAAATGAATTCAATTATTTGAATAAATTTCATGCAAAGATTAAATTGAAAATCTAAGTTAAAGTGCAAGCACATGCTAAATTAATTAATTCAATCAATTAATTAATTAAATCATTATCTCTCTAATCTCTATTTCCATCTTTTAGTTAGCTTTGTCTAAATTAATCTTTCTTTGTCATCTTCTTTATTTCCTCCAATCATTCTTTTTCTTCTTTTAGTTAGCTTTTTCTCAATCAGTTGACTCAATTAATCTATTCAATCTATTCTATTTCACCTCCAAGTCGGCAGTTTAACTATCAATCAACATGTGAGCTCACCTAAGTTCCACCTCTTGATCAATATGTTCCATCTTTCAATCAATCTCATCCAAAAATCTATAAATTGAGCATTCAATCCTCACAATTCCTCTAGATCACGAACTTCGAATCTTTGTGTTAATTGCACATTGCCAGTGCAATATCTGAGAGTCAGCATACCACAGAGAGAAGAAGAACAATGGAGGCTATGATGCATAATAGGGAGTTTCATATTGCTTAATTTAATTCCATTTTGCATCTATTTCATTGGTTTTATGTTTGAATTGCTTAGATAGTTAAGGATTCGTGATCGTCCTTATTTCCTATTTAGCAATGGTGTATTTGAGCATGCTACATTTTGGTGAATACGACGTGAAATAACAGCTAATGAACCTTCTCTATTTTTTATGTTGTTTTTGCAAATCGTACGGATTTTTTTCCTTTTTTGCAAGTTTTGCATAGATTTCAAGACAGGCCCCTTCGTCACTCAATCGACCTTACATCATCACGCAATCACATAGATAGGGCCACGCAATCAACCAGATAGGGTTACGCATTTGTGCGAAACCCATCATGTAATCGCCCTTACATCGTCATGCAATCGACATTTCTTTGTTACACAATCACTCTATAATTATCACGTATTCGCAGGGAAAATTGTTGTTTCATTGTTTTTATTCTCATATCCTTTACGTTCTCTGATCTGTTTAATTCTATCTAAAATTGAGTAAATCTGGAAACGGATTATTTATATTGCATGATTTTATTATAATAGTTTATGGCATGAAAGGTACAATTCAGGATTTCAGGTGCTAGAAGGACAAAGGAACAAAGAAGACAGGCCAAACGGTATCAAAGGGTTCTCCAAGCAGAAAAGTAGATACAAGATTGGGAAGATCAACCAGCCTTTGATAGATATAACAGCTTAGTTCTCTCATATCAAGTTAAATATGATCTAATTAATATTTAATGGATGATGAGAGATTTAGTTAGGCCCTCACAATTGGTTTTGCAGGTTTCTGATCGGGTTTAGTTTATTTTTATTTATTTTTTGTGTTATTTGCCTGCCTGTCATGCAATCGTTCTGTTTAGATTATGCAATCGATCTGTTGGTGTCACACATTCGATTTGTCAGTATCACACATTCGCTCTGTTATGTTCACGTATTGGCTCTATCAGAGTCACGCAATCGCGCAGGTATTGTCACGCATTTGTTTATGTCAATCTTTGACTCTTTGTTTTCTGTTGATTTGATTTTACTGCTAATCATCTGTTTGCAGCCTATGGTGAATATACAAAAAGGATCGGATTAGTATTAGATCAATTGCACTCATAATCTCACACTTCATCTTTTGTTGCTTAAAATTAACATTGGTTAAAATGGACATGCATGCAGAATCTCACACTTCATTTGTTGGTGCTTAAAATTAACATTGGTTAAAATTGACATGCATGTATAACACTTCGATTTGGGCTTAAAATTAACAACTGTTAAAATTGACATGCATGCCTTCATATTTTAATTTGGTGTTTAAAATGGACATGCACATGCATATTCAACACCTCAATTTGGGCTATAAAATGAACGTGAATCAGGCTGCATTAGATTAAATCACATTTGGTTTTCTTAAGGTAAAGAATTTTTATCATGTTTGGGGTGGACCTAGTGTTGCATTAATTAAGTTTCCACCCACCTTCGGGATCTTGGGAGAAAGGAAGGAGGTGACAACGACATCCAATTTTATTTTATTCCACGTAGTGAGGGGTATCTTTGACTGGGGATTTCATCACCCCACAAAGGTACTTGAATTGGGATGCATTAGGGATATCATCTCTCCCAGCGTACTCTCAAGCAGGTTTTTTGAGCCGCTATATAAATATACTAGTCAGGAGGCTAGAGTGTTGAGTGAATTCAACATATCTGGGGGCCTTCCCTACACCAATAAGCTCAACTAAAGTCTTAAGTGGCTTCCTCTGAAAATCCGTCATTGGATCGGGACCCCTTGAAACCCTACAATAAGAACCAACTTAGTAGCTCAAAACCCTACATTCAGTGATTCCAGGAGTGCAGATCATACCCCATAGATACCCTTCATGTACCTTACACTATGATACAGGAATCCCTTAGCTATAAGATCTTCGGATCTTCAGGGTAGGAGAGACTAGCATGCCCGAGAAGTGTATGTCGTGGAGTGGATCCAGTGTTGCCAGACTCTCTATCTGTTCATTTTGTCTCGGTATTTCGTAAGGGCCTCATTGAATGGTGTCCACTTTCCAGCCTAAGATTGTATTATGTGCTTTTTTATGTATCATTGTGTTAGACCAGTATTGAGTCAGTCCTTTGGGCTATTTCAGGCTCTATCCTACATATCTCTGAATTTTCTGAGATTATTTGAAAAACTAGTTCAGTCAGGTATATTTACCTCCAAACAATTATTTTCAAACTTGAAGAAACCACGAAACTTGTCCTATACACAAAATTACTGAAAATAAAGTCCATTTTTGAAATGTCAAAAACTCAAAGGTTTATACACTTGTGACCCTAGGAAGTCCTTGCATAGTCCTCATTTACATCCTTACTATCGTCATAAGTCTTTGCATAGTCCTCATTTGCGTCCTTACTATCATCATAAGTCTTTGCATAGTCCTCACTTACGTCCTTACTATCATCATAAGTTCTTGCATAGTCCTCATTTACATCCTTACTATTGTCCTTAGTCTTTGCATAGTCCTCATTTACGTCCTTACTATCATCCTAAGTCCTTGCATAATCTCTATTTATGTCCTCATTATCATTCTTATAGAGTTCCCATATGCGTCGTCATAATCTTCACATAGGTCCTTATTTGTGTCCCATCGATCTCCTAGTTCATTTTAGTATTGTTATAATCTTCATATACATCCTTGTCTAGACCTCATATAAGTTTGTCTTAGTCCATCTTCATTTGCATAATCATCCTAGAAATTCATACTCCAAACATCCAAAGCACAATCAAAGGATCAATCAAACTCAACCTCAACTCAAACAAGTTTTTCAAGTTCAACAAATCAAACATTGTCACATTCAGATAAATGGAGAAAATATCTTACATGTGGTGATCCTAGGTCCAAACCAATCAAGAAAAAATCATGGATTGGCATTATACATTTCATAGGGAAGGTGGAGGATTCATCCCTTCCATTCCTATTCCATCACCATCCATAGAAACCTTAGCTCAACAAATCAAAACTTTGAAACAACAAGTGATAGACATGACTAGTCTTGAAAAACATAGAGGTTGGTTAGAAAATATGATGAGAGAAGTGATGACCACAAGGGACTTAGTATCAGGCCAACCTTCTTCTTCTAATGAGACCATTCAAAAATACCAACCTCCATTCTTCAACAAAATCATTCCTACCTCAGTTCAACCAACATTAGAGTCATGTAAACCTTCTTTTTCTTTCAACCCACTATATGAATCATACCAATCACACCAACCCAACATTCAAACCTCGTTCAACCAAAATCAAACCCCATTCAACCAAAGTCTAGATCAAAATTTGTACCAACCCAACATTCAAACCTCTTTCAACCAAAATCAAACCCCTTTCAACCAAAATCAAAATTCATTCAACCAAAATCAAACCCCTTTCACCCAAAATCATACTCCTTTCAACCATGATCAAATCCCTTTCAACCAAAGCCCAAATCAACCATATTTATCCACCATTTCATCATCCCTTGAAGTCACACAAGACCAATCTATGTCATTTCTATCCAATAACACAACCTCCCAAGGGCTATCCATCATATAAATCCAATCTAATTCAAGTCATGATTCAGAGGATCTCATTCAAAATCCTTCTTCATTAGGCCAATGTGTTGAAACATTCCAGGAATCTCGCAGGCATATCCAAACTTCTTCCCCGAGTCAAGAGAATGATCCAAAATCAGAAGAAATGAATCCTGAAACAAATAAAGATGAAGAACAACCACTTCCATCCTACCCAATTTTTGATCAAGATCCCACCAAACAAGAGCCTTATGATGATCCCCTCACTCTTTTCTATTCCATTCATAATCAAACCCTTCCATCTCAAGAACAAAGTGTCATTTCAAGTCCCATCCAACATCCACCTCTTAAACAAGATCAAGATATCCCTTCCATCCTCCCTAATAATCTCTTTACAAACCAAGATCAAAGCATAACTTTACCTTCATTTCATAAACAAGATCCAATTATTTCTCCAAATCCTGATCAAGGTCCCTCCATCCCTTCATCTCCATGTCATAATCCTCCATGTTCTTCACAATATTCCCTCTCAAATGAACTTGTCATTTCTCCTCATGATCCCAATCCCTGTACACAAGTTGTTCATGAACCCCTTATTAATGAAATCACCAATCCAAATCATACTACACATAGAAACTTGTCAAAAATTATATGTGTGCCATCATCAAATGCTAATGCAGTGACAAAAACAAGCATAACACCAACTAATAAGATCAACACCTAGTTGACTTCATCATCCTCTTCAAGTACATCAATAAAAACAAGCATAACACCTGCTCATGTCATAATTTTAAAACTAAAATCAATTTGCCTCATATACCCACACTTGAAAGACTGGGGGCAAGAGAACCTAACACAATTGGATTTCTTTGAAAATGATAACGCTATAGCTGAATTCATGGGTTCCAGAGTTGGATTTCCCTCTGATGATCCACAAAATCCAAAAACTAATAAAATCAACATTGGAGATGTTGAACATGTACACTTAGTTGAGTCCTTATATCCTATTGGAACGGACATCTTTATCCAACTCTTCAAACAAAGACCAATGAACTACCTACACAGAACTTCCTAACCCTATGAACAACATGCACCTTAAACGATATTATACCTAAGGGCTGGGTTAGTTTAGGTTTTACTTTCCACATTGCATATCATATTATTCAAAGCATTGCATTGCATATAGTTTCTTTCCAAGCACAACATATTCAGAAGTTGCATTCACAAAGTTTCCACATTTTTATATAGCAGTACCAATAAAACAAGGCAACTGTTCAAGTTTATCATTCATTTGCATTCAAGAGAAACAAGGGTCATCTCCTTTTTTATATATTTTAACATGAAGTCTTTGAGGTTCTAAGGTCATTTATTTTCAACATTACCCTGTGATGACGCTTTACTTATGGTTGGGTAGTGATTTCACTATTTGAGACTTGTTAACCCAAAATCTATCAATTACTATATCTCAAGCATATTAAGAAGATCTCTAATTCATTCTAGACACCTAATTGATCATATGACTAGTGAAAAATCTAAAAATATACTTCAGCGCTGTTGTAATTGTCACACCCAAGTAGGTTTCATTACTTACAAGTCAAGGCAAGAAAAGAAAAAGAGCTATGCAAAATATCCATCTCAAGGCAAAAAGAGCAATGATATATAACTGAAATATCACACATGCAAGTGTGACAAAAAGATTGACTATGGGAACATGCAAGTAACTCCATCAGGGCTATGAACACCTATTGGCAATGGAGCAATATTTGAGAAATTACAATCTATAACCTCATCGGATCTCTAAAAGCTTGCCGGCAGCAAGGCTTTATTTGGGATGCTTTTGAAGTTAGGATAATCTACATAGCTAGTCATATAGGATACTAAGGTTCTTTAGTGAACACAAGAGCGGGAATTAACTCATCTGCACACACATGGGCAAAAGAAGATCAAAGTTTCAAGAACCAATGGGAAAGTTTTCCGCGTCTCCATTTGTAAATCCTAGTCACTAAGTGTGTTGAGTGGAATGTTCCAAAGGACCTTAAGAATCGATTGACTACTTATCTATAAAATGTTTTGCACCTACATTTCAATTGGTGTATTATAAAAGGCTAAACAAACACAATCAACCTTGTTCGAATAGGAAATGCATCTTCATCATGTATATTGCATTAACATAGGTCATGTCAAAAATTCATTGTCTCCGCATGCATTCTGCAGATCATCATGTCATATAGGTCTGCACACTGGGGGCATAGCTGAAAAAATCCTAAAAATCATATAAGGTCCTAAAAATATCCTAAAAATCAGATAAAGTCCTGAAAAAATCATAAAAATCAGAAAAAGTCCTAAAAAAAATCCTAAAAATCGTAAGAAGTCCTTCAAAATTCAAAAACACTGATGTTCATGGTGAAAATGGATACAATAATAACAAGATTGAAAGGCTAAATGAATTCAACCACAAAAACCCTAGCCTAACAACAACAAAGATCCACCATAACATATAAAGATTACCTAAGACAATGTAAATAAAACAAAATCACAAAGATCATACCATCACATGTCCAATAGGGTTTTGATCTCCATTCTTCCTATCTCCATTGATCTTGCTTGATATATTTGCTCTCAGATTTTAATGTGCACAAGAGCTCAACAAAGAACGGAATGTGGTTGCAAGTAGGATCGTAGTGTAGTCAAAATGATCATTAGAATGATTTATTAGCAATTAGGGTTTGATGATGAAGGAAGCATCTCCTTAAATAGAAGACACAATATGAAATGGAGGGATAAGATTGAGAGGTGTAAAAAGAGAGGTCGGCTAGGATTAGAGGGTAGGTAGAAGAAATAGTAAAATAATGAAAGAGGTAGGTAGTGTAGGAATTAAGAGATGAATGACATGTGTCATGTGTAGAAAAAGATAATGAATTAATTAAATAAATAAAGATTTATTTACTTAATAGAAGAAATGAAATCAATTAAATAAATAAAATATTTATTTAATTTAGGAAAAGGATAATTTAAATAAATAAATGTATTTATTTAAATGAGAAATAAGGCTAGAAGAGGATAAATGAATTAATTAAATAAATAAAGATTTATTTAATTAATAGAAGAATTAAGCTTAGATAATTAAATAAATAAAATATTTATTTAATTAGACTGGACAATTTTGAGTGTCTACATTTTGCCCCTCTTTGAGACAATGCGGCTTGTCGCATTGTTTCAAAGAAGATAAGATGAACTGATACAGAGTTGCCCCAGTATGGGAATGATATGCCCCCTCGAGAGATTGGATGATAATGTCTAAAAAGATTGCAGACAATCTCTCGATAAGAAAGAAAGGCTAGAATGGACTGACCGAATAAAGTGACAGAGTCACGGGATAACGAAGACTGACTCGGGAAATGAATGCGAGGGCTAGGGTAGGCTATGAGATAGACCACGGGGGAAGATACATCCTCATTGTCATCTACACATTCACAAGAGCATAGTGCAGAGTGAAAATAAAGCAGCAACAGTCAGCAGTGATGGCTTTTGTTCACAGATTCGACCGTGTTCGCCGATTCTAGAGGCCAGCAGAGGAAGGAAAGCCGGTGAGTACCACAAAACCTCCTCGTACTTTGATGCATTTATTGTTGTCATTAATGCATACTAGGTGTAGACGTATAAAAATGACCATATTCCTAAATGAATATTTTATGTTCATTTCTCTATTTAATTAAATCCAATTTAATTAAATTATCCACATTCTTCTATTTTATTAAGTAAATTACTCAATTTATTTAAATAAAATTCACTATACCATTTAATGAATAAATCATTTTATTCAATTAAATCCCCCTAGCCACTTTTAATTAAATTCAAATTTAATTAAATAGTTATCCTAAATTGAATAAATCAAATTTATTTAATTACAACCAAATTGAATGAAAATCAATTAATTCAATTAAATCCTATTATCCCCCATCCACTTGCAAAATCCCAAACCCCTTCCTAATCCCTTCTAGAATCTTCTAATCGATTCTAATTAACCTAACCCTCCTCTAAACTTTGTCACATCCCTAAGCAAAGCGGGGTCACTTCTCAAATGGCCCAAAGTCTTGGATAACCATTGAAGGTTTTCAACCTTCAACCACCAAAACCCTTAAAGTCTTTGAAAACCATTGAAGGCTTCCAACCTTCAACCACTTAATCCCCAAAGTCTCCAATAACCATTAATGGTTATTTCAAACCCTCCCACATGGTTAAAACATTTGTTTTGACTCAACCTCTACCCAACCCAAGGGTCTCATCAGGCCATTAATGCATTGACCAGGATTATCTCTTAATCATTTGCACAAAGGTTTATCCTTAGATTAAATCTTAATCCATTGGGTAAACCTAACTTAGACTTGACCCTTAGCCTTTAGATAACCATGAGGTCTTCTCAGGCCTTTAATGCCTCCAACCTCTTCTTTCAACCCAACCCTGTGTTGACACTTGTCATCATTTTATTGGTGCCAATTGTGCACATGGATCCCCAACTTTCAAACTTGGCCCTTGATTAAACCATTCAATCTTGACCATCCATTACCCTGTTTATGCTATAAATAGAGCTCTCATTCCTCCATTTTTAACAATCATCTTTCAAATTTGAAGCATCACACTTATGCTCAAATTCTTTCAAGCTTTCATATCATTTTATGCTCATCATTTAGCCTCTCTTTAAATCAGGAATATAGACTAATATGCATGTTTAGAGTAATGTATTATCATTTTAGCTCAATCATAGACTAAATATAGTATGCTAGGATAGTATTCATACTAACCTCGTCATCTTATCATCTAAGTTTATTGCATTTTAGCATCATACATATCTTAACATCCATCTCATACTAAAATCTAAAAAAAGCATCTCTCGTTCTCATATTTGTCATCCCTAAACCATTTTGCTCAATAATCTGAGAGCAAAACATTGGTTTGAGGGACATTGTGAGATAGAGAACCATGGGACCCTCCTTGGGAAGCTGAGTAACACGTCGTTACTCCATAGCTTGCATCAAGAAGTCCTCTGTGTGTGTGTGGACTGGTATTAACTAAATTTTCACATTTTAAGTTTTATTCACCCACTTTTCCCACATACACTAGGTAATGTAATAAATGCGCGTTTATGTCAGGAAAGCGCGTTTGTGTCTGAAAAATGCAAGGTTGTGTCTTCTAGGTCAAATCGACAGTTCTGTGATGAACATACGTTGTCGATTGGATAAGCTGCTGAGAGGATACACTCAAGCAGGTCCTCTAAGAAGAGTAGGATAGATCAAGGCACTTTGTGATGAACAGGGAGCACCAAGATAGAGTACTTTGTGATGAACAGGGAGTACCCAAGATATGAACAGCACTTTGTGATAAACAGGGAGTGCAAATGTGAGCAACACTTTGTGATGAACAGTGAGTGTCACGCACGTAGTACTTTTGTGATGAACAGTGAATGCCACCATGACTGACATGATTGATTTGTTTGACTGCAGGAGTATTTTCCTATGCTGGAGTCACGGGAGAGATTTTCGTCGACACAGAGGTTGCGACCTGAGTTGTCATTTCAGGATAGAGCTGCCATCGAGGAGATGGGTCTGAGACATGTATTATATGTGCCTGAGTTTCGGGCAAACATGGGTTTGCTGACTGCGCTGGCAGAGAGATGGCACTCCGAGACATGTACCTTTCATTTGCCGATGGGTGAGATGACAGTCACCCTGGAGGATGTATATAGGATATTGAGGATACCGATTGATGGAGATCTGATTCCATATGATCTGATATTGAGTGTCACTAGGATAGATAACCATATGCATTTAGATAAAAAGGTAGCATTTTGTGATGAACAGTGAATGCCACCATGACTGACATGATTGATTTGTTTGACTGCAAGAGTATTTGCCTATGCTGGAGTCACGGGAGAGATTCCCGTCGACACAGAGGTTGCGACCTAAGTTGTCATTTTAGGATAGAGCTGCCATCGAGGAGATGGGTCTGAGACATGTATTATATGTGCTTGAGTTTCGGGCAAACATGGGTTTGCTGACTGCGTTGGCGGAGACATGGCACTCCGAGACATGTACCTTTCATTTGCCGATGGGTGGGATGGCAGTCACCCTGGAGGATGTATACAGGATATTGAGGATACCGATTGATGGAGATCTAATTCCATATGATCGCGATGGAGACAGAGAGGCATTGAGACGGGTGTTTCAGGATCCCGGATTGGAGATGAGGGCAGGACATGTGGCATGGGACACCATGACAACCATAGGGTTAGCATTGCCAGCTGTGATCGGAGGAGCTATCAGTGGGTTCCTATGTCCAGATAGGGCGACACGGGGATTGGCAGTGGGCTGGGGTGGAGCACTGGAGACACTGGTGACGTAGCACACCAGATATGCTTGGGGTCCATGTGTGTTGGCCCACCTATATTATGAGCTTCATCAATTTGTATACCATGGGTCAGTGGGATTGGGCTACGGAGTGACACTACTGCAGGTTTGGGCATATGAGCATCTGCCTATTACGCGACCGATACATTTCAGAGGTAGAGGTCATAGATGGAGTTTTGTTCATTTATATGACATGATCACATCACAGCCGCGGATTGGTAGGTTAGAGCATTGGCGGCGAGTGATAGATGACATTGATGTAGTCATCTGGAGGCCGTATCTGGGATGCGAGGAGTGGGAGGATGATGTAGTGGAGCTGCCTTACACCTTCCAGAGCAGGTATCTGATTGGGCAGATGCCCTATATTTTGGAGAGACAGCTGGTAGACAAGGTATGCAGGCAGTATGGCAGGATCCAGAGGATGCCACGAGGCTCGGGTATGTATGCCCGTACAGTTAGGGATCAGACACAGTTTGGGCCTTTATTGTCATATGATCAGGCACTGACACAGCTGGCAGAGATGGTGCCCGTACCTTGGGATATGTGGCCAGAGATTGAGGACGCCAGGATGGATGCAGAGTATGCAGCATATTGGGTCGAGCATCCATTCCCTCGATTGACAGATCCAGGAGAGCTACTGGAGGGAGATGGAGGAGGAGATGATGATGATGATGGTGGGGATGATGGAGGTCGAGGATGACGGAGGTAGAGGGGAGTAGTTGGGGAGAGGAGAGTGGCACCTCGGAGGGAGGATGGACAGGAGGGACAGGCCCAGGTGGTGAGGGGTCGCGGTGGATTGCCCCTATAGGTACCAGCAGCATAGGGTCTGAGAGCACAGGGACAGAGACATGGACAAGTACAGGGATAGGTGCCAGTACAGGCACAGGAGCAGGGATGGAGACAGGCACAGGGACCTAGGCATGTACAGAGACAGGTACCCGTTCAGGCACCAGTACAGGTACAGGGACAGGTACAGGGGCAGGCACCCACAGAGGGAAAGCCACAGGCGGAGGCAGAGGGGGGAGATCCAGAGGAGGATGAGCTAATTGAGCTCAGGGAGATCTACCAGGGCCAGGCAGATGAGATCCAGAATCTGGAGAGGGAGAGGGACCGACTTAGGACCAGGCTCAGGGATACTGAGCGAGAGAGGGATCAGGCAATTCAGCGCTACACGGAGGCTGAGACAGTGCTGAGGGCAGGGAGGTAGGCAGCAGAGGATGCAGGAGCAGGCTACGCATATGTCTTGCGAGCTGGAGAGGAGATTGCCTACTGGAGGGACCTTTGTTATGGTGTTGTGCCAGCAGATCAGTGGGCGAGGAGCTTCCATAGACCATCGCGGAAAGCGACAACTACAGGAGGGAGCCGGAGGAGACAGGCATCGAGTGGTGGGGTCATGGGTCCTCCACCACCACCAGATAGAGGGGACAGGAGGGATAATCCTAGGGCGAGTCCTTCGAGGGCTCAGATTTCGTCGAGGCCAGGCGGCTCCGAGGGAGGTAGTTCATCATAGCCTTAGAGGGCTCCCTTGTATCAGTATTGTACCATTTTTGTATTGTAGACACCTGCGGGTGATTTTGTAGCCATATGATTATTTTTGACATCATTGTACTATGACACTTTTGATTATATATGAGATGATTCATTTTTGCGGCAGCTATATGCATGTGTACCTATGTGATGAGATGTTTCCTGATGTATGTTTATGACATGGATGCAAATATGTATATGATGCAATGCAATATTTTTGTTCTTTTATGTTTTATATGTGATGTATGATGCAAATGTGAATGTATGTGATGCAGATGAATATAATAATGTAAATGTAACTTGTGCTAACAGGTGTTGCGTGCAGGATGTGATGCAGTTGTGATATCTATATGTATGTCTGAAATGCTTATATGTGGTAATGCAGGTACAAACTACATGAAATGCAAATGTTTTTGGTGTGTCATTATACTCAGTCATGTGATAGCAGGCTACGTGGACTCGAGAAGGATGATGGAAGTCAATCAAGAAAGGGGGATGGAAGACAAAAGATATGAATGTGAAAGAGCTTCTTATGCATTATCATCATTGAGCTTATTATGGCAAGATAGGTTATGACAATCGAGGCATATGTTCGACCCAGAAAGTCATTGTACCTGTTTGCATGGAGATAAGACAGTCACAAATAAGGAATGCCCCAGTTCATACTAGACTCACAGTGTCCTCATATCCTTGGACAAGTCATAGCATTACTAGGAGACAATCCACAGACAGCAAACAAAAATAGGTGACGATACCCCATCCTCGCCTTTCTAGTCAAAGACATCCTGGAGATAGAATCTCTAGTCAGAGACATCTCGGAAAAGCTAAAAGACATGTCACCAAAAGATAAAATCAAAAGAAAACCAAGACTCGACACCAACATCCACTGTAGTCCTCAAGTTTAGTGTCTCTTGTCACTTGTATAAGTCTTATTTGATTGTGGTCACAATGTTCACTTTCACAAAAAGGATAGATAGCACTGAACCATATGTTGTCTGAGTCTGTTGAAAGATTTGATTTTGTTGAAGCTCATTGTTGCTGCTGTGTCTCATCTGAAACTGACTGAATCCATGAAACTGATACTTTATTGTGGAGAAAATGAAACTTTATTGCGGACTGGCGATGCAAATGTTGCTTTATTGCGGATTGTGCACGGATAGACTGAAGGAAGCTGGAAGAAAATTGTACTCCTCGAAACATGTGATGTTTTCAGTTCCACACCCATCACTAGACGTAGGAATTGCCTTAGCCACAGATAGGATCTGATTTATTATGGATGGAAAGGGAGGTTTATTATGAATGGCTAACCAATCTTAGGTAGATCAATAACAAGCCATGATGAGAATGGGTAAGTTTATTATGGATGGATAGGTTGTGAGTGTGTGAAAAGTGAAAGGATGAAAGTGAATCCTGAAGGAGGGAGGAGCAATGTCTCTACGCATGGCACTGGTGACCCAGTTTTCACCATGGTACTTGCCTAAGGTGCCACCGAAGTGGTTTTCACTGTTGGACGAAATTATTTTTCTTTACTTTTTTTGATTTTTCAATGTTTTTATGTCACAAGGCGCCTGTTTGCCAGGTTTTCACCAAGTAACGATTTTTTTGTTTTTATAATTTTTTTGTATTTTTTGAATTTTTTTGATTTTTTTGTATTTTTGAATTAGGATATTCCGAAGAGCTATGTGTAGAACCTGCGAAGGTGCATGTTGTTGATAGGATCCTTCAAAGGTTCACCTTCTGTAGTTGAGAGCTGATATGCACCAGATCCGTAGGCTGCTGTAACAATGTAAGGACCAAGCCAGTTTGGTTTGAACTTGCCCTTCTTCTCTCTGTCTTGCTGATTCTTGGGGTTTTCTCTGAGAACCAAGTCACCTACTTCAAATGTGCGAGGCTTAACTTTGTGATTGTAGCTGCGACTCATTCGTTGTTGGTAAGCCTTGAGATGATTAAAAGCAGTTTGTCTCCGTTCATCCAGCAGTTCTAGTTCTTGTAAGCGAGAGACCCTGTAATCTTCATCGTTGATGATGTTTTGCAAAGAGACCCATAAAGAAGGTAACTCGACCTCAATAGGCAAGATGGCTTCAGCGCCGTAGACAAGTGAGTAGGGTGTAGCTCCTGTAGGTGTGTGGACACTTGTGCGATAGGCCCAAAGTGCAGGATTGAGTTGGATATGCCAATTATGGCCAGCATCGTCGACTGTCTTTTTGAGGATTTTAAGAATTGTTTTATTAGATGCCTCAGCTTGACCATTACCTTGGGGGTAATACGGTGTGGAGAAACGATGGGAAATATGGAAGCGGTCACAGAGTTCACGAACATCCTGATTTTTGAATGGACACCCATTATCAGTAATAATGGAATCAGGAATACCATATCAGCATATGATATAGTTAAGGATGAAGGTAGCAATCTGTTTTCCAGTGACTTGTGTGAGAGGCACGGCTTCAATCCACTTTGTGAAATACTTTGTGGCTATGATAATGAATTTATGGTCATTGGAAGAAGGAGGGTGAATCTTGCCTATGAGATCAAGTCCCCACTGACAAAAGTGCCAAGGAGATGCGAGTGGTTGTAGTTCTTGTGTTGGTGCATGTATGAGGTCTCCATGAATTTGACATTGCTTACATTTCTTGACAAATTGATATGAGTCTTTTTCCATATTGGGCCAGTAATATCCAGTCCTGATGAGTTTCTTGGCCAAGGTAGGACCCCTAGCATGCGGACCACATATCCCTTCATGCATTTCACGTAACGCAATCTGAGCTTCGTCGCTTTCTAAACATCTAAGAAGAGTGCCATCTAGACCTCGTCGGTATAGGATATCAGCTAAAATGACATATCGACAGGATTGGCGAATGAAAGTGCGGCATTGGTTGTTTGATAGATCAGGAGGTAAGGTATTGTCGCGAAGGTATGTGAAGATAGAACCATATAACTGGGATTCAGGACCAACAACGCATATAATTTTAGTAGGAGTGATCTCATATGAAGGAACCAAAAGGTTGTCCACCAGGAACTCATAGCATGTCTCATTTGGAGGTAGATCAATTAGTGAAGCAATTGTAGCCATGGCATCTGCAGCACGATTCTGCTCTCTTGGTATCTGCTCAAAATCTATCTTTGTGAAGTGTTGTTTCAAATCATCCACCATTTGTTTGTAAGGCATTAATTTTTCATCTTTTGTTTGGTAATCATCAGTTGCTTGACGGATGACAAGTTGAGAATCCTCAAAAACATGAAGTTCCTGGATCTTCCACTGAACTGCAATTCGTAATCCAGTTGTTAGTGCCTCATATTTCGCTATATTGTTAGTGCAAGGAAATGATAAGCGGTATGATTTTGGTATAGAATCGCCTTGAGGAGTTATGAAGAGAATACCAGCGCCTGCCCCATGTTGTGTGTATGAGCCGTCAAAGTATAGTTGCCATGGCCTTGCATGTGATATTGTTAAAATGGATTCGTCTGGAAATTCTAAATTTAGAGGAGCATCATCAATCATGGGGGCATCTGCTAATTGATCTGTGATTGCTTGTCCTTTTATTGCTTTTCTGTCCACATATTCGATGTCAAATTCACTCAGGATCATTACCCACTTGGCTAGTCGCCCAGTAAGTGTTGCTTTATTGAGAAGATATTTTAATGGATCAATTCTTGCAATTAACTTAGTCTTATGAGTGAGCATATAATGTCATAATTTTTGTGAAGCAAAGACCACAGCGAGACATGCACACTCGATTGGTGTGTAGTTTAGCTCATATCCCACCAATGTGCGACTGATATAGTATACTGCTTTTTCCTTGCCGTCAGCAATTTGTTGTGCTAGGAGTGCCCCCAGTGCTGTTGGAGTAGCTGATATGTATAGTAGCAAAGGCTGATCTGGAACTGGTGGCATCAAAACTGGCAGATTCAAGAGATAATCTTTGAGCGTCTAAAAAGCTTGTTGACAGTTATCATCCCATTTGAACTTGATATTTTTATGTAGCAGGTGTTGAAAAGGATTACACTTATCTGCAATTTGTGCTATGAATCTTCGTATAGACTGGAGTCTCCCTTGTAAGGATCGAAGTTGACTGATATTTCTGGGTGGCGGCATGTCCAAGATAGCCTTGACTTTTGCTGGATCGGCTTCAATTCCTCTTTTGGACACAATGAATCCTAGGAGCTTCCCGGAGGTTACTCCAAAGACACATTTCTTGAGGTTTAATCTTACTTTGTATTTGTCTAACCGATCAAAGATGATTGAAAGTATGTCCAAATGTGTATCTTTGTCTACTAATTTACCCAAGAGATCGTCAACATAATCTTCCACTATTACGTGCATGAGATCATGAAAGATAGTAGTCATGGCTCTTTGATATGTAGCACCTGCATTTTTTAGCCCAAAGGGCATGACATTCCAGCAGAAAGTTCCCCAAGGACAAGTGAATGATGTTTTGTGTTGATCCTCGTGTGCAATCCTTATTTGATTATAACCAAAAAATCCATCCATCAATGATAACATTTCATGACCTGCTGTGAGATCCACAATCAAGTCAATATTTGGTAATGGGAAGTCATCCTTTGGACAAGCTTTGTTGATGTCTCTGAAATTTGTACATATTATGATGCTGCGATCTGGTTTACTGACAGGCACTAGATTAGAGATCCATTCAAGATAATCAATTAGGCGTATGAATCCGACATCCAATAACTTCTCCAGTTCTGCTTTGACTAGTAATGCCACTTGTGGATGCATTTTTCTTAGTTTCTGTTTCACTGGCTTTGCCCCCAGTTTGACTGTCAAATGATGCATTACCAAATCCGGATCTAGTCCAGGCATATCAGCATATGACCATGCAAATTTGATTTGTCGTTCTTTGAAGAAGCTTATGAATTTTGACCTTTCGGACTCTGTTAATGATTGAGCCAGGAATATATTATGTGGAACCTCTTCTGTACCAATGTTTGTTTTGATAGTATCCTCTACCAACATGGATGACTTTTCCTCATACGAGGCTGGGAGAATGTCGAGCCTTCCATCTTCGGGTGCCTCAAAGAGGTTTTTACCCTCAGATACGTCCTTTCTTTTTACTTTTTTGGGATCAGATAGCGCCATAGTGTGGTTTTCGCCATAAGACCCTTGATTTGTTCTTATTTTCACATTTTTGCGACTGGAAGGTCCGACACCCTCACCAAAATATGCCATGTTGTTGAGTTCTATGGTGTATCCTGCTTTGTGGTCCCCAGGGGGAAGATCATCTCGTATGCCAAGATAGTCAATAATAGCTTCGTCATTTTGGAATGTGTCAAATTGTGCTGGTCCTTCATAATCCCAGTCAATGAGTTGGTGGTGAACAAGGGGAAGGCCTTTAATGTTTTTGGAGTTTGCGGGGCTAAGAGTGAAGATGTGGTTATATTCGGGTATATCAAGGCAATCGTCGAGGTCATCGATGGCACTCTCCTCATCAATTTCAATCATAAGCGAATCCAAATTGTCATCACTAGTAGCACATTCTGGGACAGGTGTCCTCATCCTATGTGATTTCGACCTAGAACCTTGAGACGAAGACTGTGTGGAATCCTTATGGGTTGTTTCTTGACCAACTCTGAACTTTTTATAAAACTCCTCTTCTTCTGTGGGTTCATCTGGCTCTCTGAATGTCTCGGTGAGCTCATAGTCACTGGAGGATTTGTCTGAACCCCATTCCCATTCGTTGGAGTCTGTGGAATAGCGATCCTCTTGTTGAATTTTGGCAAATTTGATTCATGATGCCTCTTCTGTCCTTTTAATGTGGATTTTGGAAGTCAGAAAACCAAGTCCCTTTGAGCGTTCCCTTTTTACAGTCAATTCAGGTTGTAAGGGCTCCATAACGCCTTTTTGCGTAATCCAAGAGGGCTTTTTCCATCATACACGAATTTTTGTAGGATCTTGAAGCCTTTGCCATATTTCTCACAAGGTATATTGATCTAATCTTGTGTGTCATCTTCAATGTCTTTGTAGAGCATTTTATATAAATCTTCCTCTTCTAGTTCACCCCATCTTTGAAAGGTAGTAGGTACCTATTTGAGTATCATAATGGATATTTGCTTGTTAGGATGTGGCCTTCCATATTCTTTTGGAGAGCTCATGACTTGTCGTAAATACATGGTTTGATTTAAAGTGTATTCTCCCATGCCTTTGTCCTGAAATTTGCCTTTAAGTTCACCTTGTTTTGATGTCAAAGGTTTCAATGACTCAGGGTCAATGTATGCCGAAGAAGGAACAGCCTCACGATTACTGGGAATGATGGTCTCAGTGTGTGATCTCAGGTTATTGCAATATATGAATGGATTAGGATCACCGTTAACTGTTACCTCGACTCCATTGTGAGGAAACTTAATGCATTGATGATATGTCGATGGGACTGCCCTCATTTCATGAATCCAAGGACATCCTAGCAATATATTATAGGTGAGATCTAGATCTAGGACCTGACAAACCACATCCTTTGTGACTGGCCCAATTCTTAGAGGTAGGGTGACTGTGCCCTTGGATGAGCGCTCTTCATCATCATATGCCTTGATGGTGATTTGATTTGTTGAATTCATAGCTTTATCAGAATATCCCAATTGTTTAATGGTGCTCAATGTACAAATGTTTAGACCAGCTCCTCCATCTATCAGGACTCATTTTATTCGATGTTTTTGTATGAAGGCTTCAACATGTAATGGTGCATTATGTGGCTGACTTATGGAGGTGTCATCGGCTTCTGTGAATGTGAGGGAATGTGGAATGGAAAGGTATCCCACCATGGCTTGAAACTGGTCCATGTTCAGATCAGTAGGAACAACAGTGTCTCTCAAGATTTTGTCAAGAATAGCTTTATGATCGGGGGATATGCGTAAGAGCTCAAGGATGGAGATGAGCGTGGGTGTCTTCCCTAATTGTTCTACAAGGTCATACTCAGGCTTGGTTGATGAAGAAGTAGTATTTTTAGCGGAGGCACCTGGCAACGTAATTTTACCTCGATGAGTTGTAACATGACATTCAGAGGTATGTTCGGAGGAAGATCCAACACCTCTTAGGACAATCTTGGGTCTCTGAGGAGGATTCTCAGGGTTTTTGTTCTTGATGGTAATAGTAGAGATATGATTGTCCATCGAGATATGATTAATAGTTGAATCATAGTTATAGGGTGCTCTAGTATAGTTGGCCTGATCATCTATGACTTTGGCTTTTCCCTTGTCATGCTTTGGGAATGGTTCCTTAAACATCGCGTGTTCTTGATTGGATGAGTGTCCCTCAATCTCAATATCACCTCTATCAATGAGATCTTGCACAATGTTCTTCAGTCGATGGCAATTACCTATTTTATGACCCTTGCTCTTATGAAATTCACAATACTCATCATCATTCCACCAATTTGGTTTGACCTTTGGTTCATATGGCGGAAAATCTGGAACTGTAATCACTTTGTTTGCCACAAGCTTTTTGAAGACTGATTCAAGTGGTTCTCCCAATGGGGTGTACTTCCTTCGTGGTCTAGAAGTTGTTTGAGTATTTACTTGATTGTTTGTAGAACTTGATCCCGAAAAGATGAATTTGGGTCGTACTGTATTGGCATCAACAACACCATCATTGACTGTGTTCTTGTTTTTATTCCAAAATCTTGGCTTGTCTTTCCCTTTAAAGTCATCTTTATTTTCCTTGAATATCTTAATGACTCCTTGTTCAATTAAGACCTTTTCTGTTGCTAAGCCCTTTTCAATAACATCCTTGAAGGTGGACAAACAAGCTTTCCTTAGATCATAGCCAATGTCTTTGTTAACATTTTGAGTGAACATTTCTACCATTTGTTTCTGTGGAATTTCACAAGAGCATCTGCTAGCTAGATTTCTCCATCTTTGTAAAAATGACGCAAAAGATTCTCCTTCTTTTTGCTTAGTATTGCACAAAGTAGTGATTGAGATATCTGTCTCTATATTGTAGGAGAAATGTTGAATAAATGCCTCTGCTAAGTCACCCCATGACTTAATACTAGGTGGTAGTTGAGAGAACCATTCCATAGCTTGATCGCCTAAGCTTTGTGGGAACAATCTCATCAAATATGTTTCTTCTGCCGCTACCTCAATGCAAGCTGTGAAAAATTGTCTTATGTGTGCCTTGGGGTCTCCTTTTCCTCTATACTTATCAAATTTAGTCGTCACAAAGTGTGCAGGAAATGGAGGCATTGGAATGCTCTTGTCAAATGGATAAGGACATATGTCTCTCATTGTGTATGTTGGTTTTGGTGTATTTATGTCCTCCATTTTCTTTTGTAGATCTCTGATTTGTTGCTCCAAATTATTCTTAGGTGGAGATCGACTTCTTGAACCATATCCCATGTTTGAGGCACCAAGTGTAGGAGGAGCATATTGCATGTATGGATGATACTGATCATACACATGTTCATATGGAGGAGGTCTATATTGATGCGGCATATATGGAGCACTTGGTATAGCTTCATGTTGAGGAACCCCATATCTATTTTGCGCATGTATACCATATTCTACAGGCATGTCATGTTCTAATGTGTTGCCCCCAAATTTGACATGAGGTTTCCTTGTGTCCAAATTTTGAGCATGCCTTTGAATGTCCAATTGTTTTGGTTGATCCATAGCTTGAGCATATCTATCTGCATAATACTTCCATGATGGTCTTCGAAGGTAAGTATCATATGTTTGAGCATGTGTATGTGGGACTTCTGGTTTTTGAAGCAAAGCTGATGGTGATTCAGGTACCATATGTGGTCCTCTGTTTCCTCCACTATTAGGTCTCCTTTGATCCATGTTGGAGTGAGTTTGTTGCAAGGGTCGATTTTCCATAAGTTGAGACATGTCAAAATCATGAGGTATTTTGGCTCCACTTTGTGCCATCATGTGTAAGAAGTATTGTCTATCCCTCCTCATTATCTCTTCAACCAATCTATTGAAATGGGGATTCATAATGGATTCTTCTATATCTGCTGAATGTATTGAAAAGTTGTCCACATTGTCACTGTGTGTAGCATTGTTGTTTGTAGTATTTGCATTTTCCACATTGGGAATGTTTCTATAAACATCCATGTCAGGTAATGTAGTGTGCTCAGGATTAAAAAATAAATCGTTATCATACTCATAAGAACTCATGTTTGCGGATTCTTGAGCTTCTTTAGCTTTTCTCCTAGATTTTTGAAGACGGGTTTCAACCATGAACTAGGTATTTGACCAAGATGTGAGAGACTAGATGAAAAATGGAAAGAGTATGGAAGACCAAGAGTTGTATGGAGTGTAAATGAATCTGAGGTGTACTTGCAATGTCCAAAGTGTAAGACCAAGTATGTATGTAGTAGAGTAGGTGTGACTTCCAAAGAGAGGATAGTTTCTCTTGATGAGGTAAGCTGACCTTGACTCTAAGTAAGACCAAATGAGACCCAAAGGTAAGAAACCTTGATGAGGGACCACTTAGCAAAGTGTTGTTGTATGTAGTATGTTGACAAAGTATGTGAGGACAAGCAAGTGACCTTTTGACTCAAGTTTAGACAAGTATGAATGTAAAATGAGATGTGAAGAAATGATGGACTATGTGAGACCCAAAGACAGGTTGAATGCTAGATGAAACCTGAAGAAACAACCTAGGAAGCTCAAGTATTCCAAAACTGATTTCTTTTGTTTGCTGGACTGTGAAATTTTTCAATTCTGGACACAGACACTTCTGTATACTTCATAGATGTGATTCCCAGACACATACGTGTCTCTATTCGACACAGATGCTTCTGGACACACAGACGCTATTATGCCCTTCACAGACGCGTTTAGATTACCCAGACGCGGTTAAAACAAACACAGACGCGTTTCTGTAAACTTTGTGCAATTTTTCCAATTTGTGAAGTCGTTTTGTTGTGACCAAATCTGACTGTTTGACTGTTTTTCATGACAAGAGGACACAGTGTTTATGAGGACTCAATGTTTGCAAGTGTTTAGACTCAAAATGACTCTAAGAAAAGTGTGTTGTTTGATGTAAAATGTTTTGCATACACTTGAAGACACAAAAGACACAATGTTTTGTTGTTTGGTCTTGATTGTTTGAATGTTTAACATAAGACAAGCACAATTCTTATGGCTGGCCAAGACAATAGTTGTTGATCCCACATAGGGTTTTACCCCCGAGGCTACGCTATTTAGAGTGGATACTTAGATGCTTGACCTCACTGGCTCCACCCTCGGCACTCACTTCTCGGGTCAGCCAAGAATCAGTCCCCATGAAAACTCCCCATGGCGAACTTTGTATCTCTACTAAGAACCGTATGTGTGTGGGCCGCTACCAGAGGTCCGACCTCCTGCCTCAACAACTAGAAGGATTTGGGCTTCTAAAACAAAAAGGTGCTAGTAAGGGCATCCGCTCGTGTGGCCATACATGTGGCACTTTTAGCTCTGTAAATACAGAAGGCTCCCAGCCGGTAGGGGTTACGCCCTACAAATGATCAAATAAATTTGACCAAATGGGTTTATGGGGAGACAGTGTCGGTATGAACTAATCAGCACACGTTATTCATAGTTTTCACCATGAATACATTTGATTATAGTGGTTCAAAAGAGGTGGGTTTTCCTTGCTACCACTTGGGTCGTTCTCTTCTCACTAGTAGTCCTAATGACCACACGGGAAGATAGACCCTCTAAAGATTAAACAAAAAGAGCCTATTGCTCAAGACACAAAAGACAATGGTTCAATTTTAGTGCACCAATGGAAGTGTTTGCTAATCTATGAAAACAAGGCACACAACAAAAATTCAAAACCCTAGCCAAGGACCTGCAACAAAATTGTTAGTAGTTTGGGTTGTTTGGCATAATCACCCCTTCCTGCAAACACACAAGTTAGGTACATTTTAAAAACCCAAAAGACTTTGTGACATAGGGGCCTTCAACAAAAACATTTTTTTGCTTCCAAGACAAGCTGCACCAACTTAGTTAGCTAGATCTGAAAGGGTTAGTCCAAAAATAAACCAGATCTGAAACCCTAAGCATGAAATCTGAAAATTGAATTAATGAAAACTTCAAAATTGCGAAACAGTATATACACAGACGATGTTACCCTCGACACAGACGTGTCTGGATAACACAGACATGGTTTTGTTATGCATAGACGCGCCTAAAAATCTCAGATGCCCTTCTCCGACACAAACGCGAGCAGAAACAACACAGACGCGCTTCTAAAACACAGACGCTCCTGTCTGAGACCTGCAAAAATAAAATTTGTCGAAAACACAGACGCAAGTCCAGATTCCGCAGACGCGCCAGAAAATCAAAGACGCGATCCGAAAGTTCACAGACGTGGAAAAACCTAAAATGCCGTCGAAAAATATCCGATCTGCAACTTCAAAAATGCAAAATCTGCAACAAGAAGGTTAAATGCAAAGGGACAAGAGTCCCATCGGGCGTGCCAAAATGTTCATGGTGAAAATGGATACAATAATAACAAGATTGAAAGGCTAAATGAATTCAACCACAAAAAGCCTAGCCTAACAACAACAAAGATCCACCATAACATATGAAGATTACCTAAGACAATGTAAATAAAATAAAATCACAAAGATCATACCATCACATGTCCAATAGGGTTTTGATCTCCATTCTTCCTATCTCCATTGATCTTGCTTGATATATTTGCTCTCAGATTTTTATGTGCACAAGAGCTCAACAAAGAACAGAATGTGGTTGCAAGTAGGATCGTAGTGTAGTCAAAATGATCATTAGAATGATTTATTAGCAATTAGGGTTTGATGATGAAGGAAGCATCTCCTTAAATAGAAGACACAATATGAAATGGAGGGATAAGATTGAGAGGTGTAAAAAGAGAGGTCGGCTAGGATTAGAGGGTAGGTAGAAGAAATAGTAAAATAATGAAAGAGGTAGGTAGTGTAGGAATTAAGAGATGAATGACATGTGTCATGTGTAGAAAAAGATAATGAATTAATTAAATAAATAAATATTTATTTAATTAATAGAAGAAATGAAATCAATTAAATAAATAAAATATTTATTTAATTTAGGAAAAGGATAATTTAAATAAATAAATGTATTTATTTAAATGAGAAATAAGGCTAGAAGAGGATAAATGAATTAATTAAATAAATAAAGATTTATTTAATTAATAGAAGAATTAAGCTTAGATAATTAAATAAATAAAATATTTATTTAATTAGACTGGACAATTTTGAGTGTCTACAACTGAAAAACTCAAAATATCAAAAACATTGAAAAACTCAAAAGATCAAAAACACTGAAAAACTCGAAATATCAAAAATAGTGAAAAACTCAAAAATACCAAAAACATTCAAATACAATCCTGAAAGAAATAAAAAAACATTCATATAATGTCTTGAAAAAATCATCCAAAAACATTCAAATATCAATCCATGTAATCCAAAAACATCGAAAAAGCTCTTGGAAAAGAACTAAAAAATCGAAAATCAATCAAAAAAAAACAAACTTGCAATAAAATGTCTTGCGAGAAACAAATACCCTAGCAGATATCCAGCAAACACTTCACACGAAGTTAGCAAAGGATATGACTATCCAGTCAAACATCTACAATCAACTAATCAAACTGTCTTATCAATCGCATCATATCCATATCAAAGTGATCATTATCTTGTCTTAAATAGAAGAGGATACACTCTAAATTAGATAGGTCAGTCTTAAACAAGGTCCACAACTTTTTGAGATCAGACATTATCAACCATCACATCAAGCAATTGAGAACAAAGGCACAAGGTTAGTATAGCTGCTGAATTTTGTCCGGGTCAGTCTTTATCTTTTATCATTTAGTGACAGATATTGTTCCTATGCTACTCAGGGATGTCCACAAGTGACTAGAGGAGCCATGATGGGCATTATCTTTTTCTTTGTTTGTCACTTGTCTGCTTCATGTTTGTTTATGCAATGAGATATCTTTACGTCTTAGTTGCTTATACCCTGATGTGCTAAGCTTCATTGTTCAATAATAAGGCTCAGTAATGAATATATATTGCACAATAAATAATGACATAGGTTCGTGATTCATTCAATTTCATTCTCATTTCATCTCATTTTCTTATTGCTAGTTTGTTGATTCTTTTCTCATCGTCTCATATCAATCATTTTCTATCAACTAATTCTCATCTAACATTATTCTATTTCTTTCATCAATCTATTCTCTCATATTCTATCTCAATGTCATCTTCACGTCACCTATCTCTATCTCTGATCAGCTAACTATTCTTCTATCTCACATTCTTCTTTTTTCAAGAGATCATTCATGTCTTTAATGCACAAACAATCTCTCGAGGGGGCATTACACCCTAAGTATCACCAAGTCATACTATGGCAGAATTTTTTTGTTTTCTTTGAAACAATGTCGTTCTAACATTGTCTCAAAGATGGGAAAATGTAGACACCTAAAAATGTCTCATTGATCGTGTACTAATTATTCCTCTAATTGATTAAATAATTTTTTAATTATTTAATTAAGCTCATTAATCTTATTCTTCTAATTTCACATTTCCTCGTCTTACTAATTATTCTATTTCTTATTCTTTCATCATTTAATCATTTTAACCATTTTCTAAATATTAATTAAATATTTATTATTTAATTAATTTTGATTAATTCCCCAATTTAAATAATCTTTATTATTTAAATAAATTACTAATTATTCAATTTCTATCTCTCTAATCAACTAATTATTTAACCCTTTTCTAAATATTAATTAAATATTAATTATTTAATTAATTATAATTTAATCCTTTAAATTAAATAATCTTTATTATTTAATTAAAGTCCATTTCTAGCATAATTAAATAGTTTCTTTAAATTATTTAATTAGCCAATTAATTCTTCTAGTCACATGTGCATGATTTCAAAAATTAACTTGAAAATCAAAGTCAAGTTCTAAATATATGCAAATACTAAATTGAATTAAATGAATTCAATTATTTGAATAAATTTCATGCAAAGATTAAATTGAAAATCTAAGTTAAAGTGCAAGCACATGCTAAATTAATTAATTCAATCAATTAATTAATTAAATCATTATCTCTCCAATCTCTATTTCCATCTTTTAGTTAGCGTTTTCTAAATTAAGCTTTCTTTGTCATCTTCTTTATTTCCTCCAATCATTCTTTTTCTTCTTTCAGTTAGCTTTTTCTCAATCAGTTGACTTAATTAATCTATTCAATCTATTCTGTTTCACCTCCAAGTCAGTAGTTCAACTATCAATCAGCATGTGAGCTCACCTAAGTTCCACCTCTTGATCAATCTGTTCCATCTTCCAATCAATCTCATCCAAAAATCTATAAATTGAGCATTCAATCCTCACAATTCCTCTGGATCACGAACTTCGAATCTTTGTGTCAATTACAAGTTGCCAGTTCAATATCTGAGAGCCATCATACCACAAAGAGAAGAAGAACAATGGAAGCTATGATGCATAACATGGAGTTTCATATTGCTTAATTTAATTCCATTTTGCATCTATTTCATTGGTTTTATGTTTGAATTGCTTAGATAGTTAAGGATTCGTGATCGTCCTTATTTCCTATTTAGCCAATCCATGATTTTTTCTTGATTGGTTTAGCCTAAGAAGTGTGTGTTGTGGAGTGGAGCAAGTGCTGCCAGACTCTCTATCTGTTCATTTTGTCTCGGTATTTCGTAAGGGGCTCATTGAATGGTGTCCACTTTCTAGCCTAAGATTGTATTCTATCCTTTTTTATGTATCATTGTATCAGACCAGTATTGAGTCAGTCCTTTGGGCTATTTCAGGCCCTATCCTATGTATCTCTAAATTCTCTGAGATTGTTTGAAAAAATAGTTTAGTTAGCTATATCTACCTCCAAATAATTATTCTCAGACTTGAAAAAACCACAAAACTTGTCCTACACACAAAATTACCGAAAACCAAGTCCATTTTGAAACACCAGACAATCCAGCAAACTCAAAATTTTACATACTTGTGACCATAAGAAGTCCTTGCATAGTCCTCATTTACGTCCTTACCATCATCCTTAGTCCTTGTATAGTCCTCATTTACGTCCTTACTATCATCCTTAGTCTTTGCATAAGTCCTCATTTATGTCCTTACTATCATCCTTAGTCTTTGCATAGTCCTCATTTACGTCCTTACTATCATCCTTAGTCCTTGCATAGTCCTCATTAACGTCCTCATTATCATCCTCACTTACATCATTATTATCACTCATTTATAGTCCTTGTCTAGACTTCATATACGTTTGTCTTAGTCCGTCGTCATTTGCCTAATCATCCTAGAAAGTCATACCCCAAACGTCCAAATCACAATAAGAGAATCAATCAAACTTAACCTCAACTCAATCAAGTTTGTCAAGTTCAATCAAACATTGTCACATTCAGAGAAATAAAGAAAATATCTTACATGTTGTGATCCTAGGTCCAAACCAATCAAGAAAATATCATTATTTTGGCATTATACAATTCGTAGGGAAGGTGGAGGATTCATCCCTTCCATTCCTATTCCATCACCATCCATAGAAACATTAGCTCAACAAATCAAGACTTTGCAACATCAAGTGACAGACATGACTAGTCCTGATAACCATAGGGGCTGGTTAGAAAACATGATGAGAGAAGTGATGGCCATGAGGGAATCAATATCAGGCCAACCTCCTTCTTCTGGTGAGACCATTCAAACATGCCAACTAGAGACATCACATTTGAAGTAGAAATAACAATCCCTAGAATGATATAGAGAAGAAATCCTAAAAAAGGATGTTCAACTTGAGCATTGATACATTGATGAAGGTGATTCCTAAAATAGATTGATAGTCTTATAGAAGATTACAACAATAAGGTAGATTTGAAACCAAGAAGAGAAAACATGACAGTTTAAAAAGGTATGTGGACATTATGGCAATCATGGAGGCCTAATTTTGTGATGGTCAAGATGTAATAAGTGCAGATATATATTTAATATAAATAGACAAAGGTTCATTCCCACCATTATATGTTAAGGTATGAAGTTTGTGGTGAACTAAACAACAACAATGAGAAATCACAAAGATAGCATTACATGATAAAACCATTTTGTAAATCTATTTTCAACCAGTTAGAAGCTATAAGTTGTCTTATATCTTGGCCAAGAGTTAGTAGAGAAAGTTGTTATGCAGGCCTTATGCAATATTCAGTGCATCAACAAGCTATCCTTACCTCAAGAAATAGTTGCAGACCAAAAGTTGAAGAGATCCTAGAATGTAATGTACTATTTTTACCAATGGTTAAAAACATTATGCAAGGATTGAAAGATGATTTCTACTATACCAAGGCCAATTCAATGCATTGTAGGGTATAAGAATAGTTAAAAGAAGAGTTATTTCTTTAAATGATGATAAGCATATTTTTAGATAAAGTGACAACCATGTCATTGTCAAGACAATCATGTGAAAAGTTGTAAAGAATGGTGCATAAATGTAAATAAAAAATTGACAAATATACCTCAATTTTGAAATGCTTGGCATGAAGTTCCACACAAGCCTTAATGTTTCTAGAACATGTTAGTGTATGCTTTCATCATGGAAAAACATAATGTAGTTGATCATAACTGATGTAAGAAATTTGTATCTTTGAATGCCTTGTTCCTTGATTATGGATCTATGCTCAATTGATTTGAATTGCTTGATTGAAAAATTGGTAGATATGGGTTGGAGTTGATAGGGGTTTGAAATGAGAAATAGACTTGTATCTATATGCAACTTGCACCTTTTCAAATTGAACTTTTGGAAAAGTCCAAATTTGGAGAGGAAATTCCTAGTATTTGTGAATCCAACATTCATCTTTCAAATTTTACGTCCAATTTCCATGAATAAGGATTCCCAAGACCCTAGTCCTAGAAAATTGAGCCATGAGGAAAATCATGAATAAGGGAAAGAACCAAATTTATGGAAACATTCTCAAACCTAAGTACAAGTAGGCATAAATAAGGCACAACCACTAAAGTGAGTCCAAACCTAGTGTATATTTATAAAGAGATACAACTTATGATGCAATATTTAGCCCCCTCTTAGCAAGAGTATGAAATTACGCTTATGTATTCTTGGGAAAATATGGAGAAACCAAATATTCTTTCACCAAAATATTGAAGAGTCGAGATAACTACAAGTTTGGAAAGGTGGTATCTCCCAAGACTTATGATATTGTCAATCTACAACATTGAGATAAAAGGGAAGTACAAAGTGAGTAATATGAGTACCATTGGTAACACACATGGAGCATGAAAAACACAAAGTTGTGACATTTAGAACTAGTAAGATTCATATATTCTCACTAGGAACCATATAAAAAAGACAACATAGATCTAGGACTAATAAGATCCTTATATAGTTACTAGGAGTCATGTCAGAGACACATAAAAGCATGATACCCAAGTTAGTAAGATCCTCTAATACTTAGTCATAGATCGCATTCTAACAACAAATAGAAGGTCATAGCTTGGTAACCTAACTAGTCCATGAGTAGTAGCTCAAAATGTTATCAAAGATAGGTTAGGTTAGGAGCCCCAAGAACCTATAATGTGTCTTATAATGGGTGTTGAAAATAATATACACTCAAGCCAACAATGGAATGGTAAGAAAGGGGGTAGTATCTCAATGGTAGAGAAATTTATTAACAAATAGAAGGCCTTAAGTTGGATTCCTAGCTATTTTATGAGTATTAGCTTAACATTTTCATGCGTAAATAACATCTACTCCCATCTCTACCATAGATCCAACTTCCACCATTTCTCCTTCCACAACCTCTAGTCACCTTCATGTACCAAAGCCACTAGTGCCACACCTTTAGTACTTACATCCTCCACTTATCATCCACCATATGTCCTATTTATCAAATTTATTTCTTCTACGTGTAAAATCCATATGCACAAGATGGAATGACAATTGGTAGATGTAAAAGCTATATTCCACAACCTTTTCTAATATCCTTTCTGCCAGTGCCAAAATGTGAGGTTTGTAACATGGTGCGACACCAATCAAAGCATAATAGAGAGGAGATTTCTAACAAGATGGTAGATCAAACAATGTAGGAAAGCATCGATTAAAAATAAATACAAGATTGCATTTTATAGAGTTTAGTAAAAGGGGCAATGAACAAACATAACACTACTTTGGAAGGCTGCAGAGATGGTGTGTGGCACAATATAGAGATAGGCTATGCAAGAAACAAGAATAGAAAAGATGCAAGGTTGAGCCATAGAGTAGGGTATGATATACATCAAAGCGTAAAGGCTTTTGAAACTATACCATAAATATAATTGCCATGTGTTTGAACAAATCAATAACTATCTAAAAAATTGAAACGCTAGGGAGAGACATTAAATGTGAAGAGGATTGATGTGCATGGAGATTGTTAATTGCATATTTGAATAAATATTTTATTGTAATCTTTATGTCAGTTCAATTTGTGTGCAAGCTTTACCCTCTTTGGAAGTTGCCATACCATTCAAATATTCATGTATTGGGGACCCTATGCAACCTTCAGAAGGGTTTGTGGATCAAAACCAAATGAAATAGATTAAATTTCTATGACTGTCCTAAGGGTATTAATTGTCACAGTCATAGTTTTACTAGTGATATTGTTTTTGTTTTGATAGAGTTGTGTTTGTAAACCCAAGTGTGGACATGTAATGGAGTCATGAGATGTCTTAAGACTACATCAATACTTAACAACAACATAGTGTGTAGGCACCTAAAATGTGACCATCAATGAGTGTGAACCATACTTATCACAAGCTTCTACAGCTCATGTAGACTCAAGGTAAGTTGCAAAATGACCATCAATGCATGTGAACCCTATCTTCACAAATTATGATCAGTCGCCATGATACTTGACCCTATCCTCATGGTGTTGGCTCAATTAATATTAGTTTTCCCAATCCCAAAAGCCAATTAATGTATCCAAGGGTGTCTAGAAGAATGGATTGTATGATCATTGACTTTGTATGTTGAAACCATTATACATGCCCCTACCTCTTCATCATACACATGAGTCAAGGATGATAGTGTAGTGTGCAAACATCCTATATGGACAGGACACAAGAATTTATACCAGATAGTGCTGGGTGAAATATATTTAATATATTAGATGGACATATGGGGAAGTTTGTGCATGTCATGATGCCAAGAAAGGTCTAATATCCCTATGTATCAGACTGAGAAAACCAATGAAAGACAAAAAAAAAAAAAAGCATTGAGAAGGCAAAAGGTTGAATTGCCTAATGTTTGGTGTCGGAGTGATGTGTGGGGACCCTGCCAAGTCAAATATCTTGTTGTAGTTTCAAAGGGTGGAAAAAGAATAAGCATTTTATTTATTGTCCTAATAGACCATCCATCATAACAATGATTACCAATGATGTGTGTGTTGCAAACAAAGTTCTAGAGGAAGGCTCTTTCTATTGTAATACCAAGTGAGTGTTCATAGACCTTGTTTAGGGTCCTCCAAGCCTAAAGTAAGGAGTTTGAAGCCTAGATACATTGATTTGGCCTTGTGGCCATCAATGAGTGTTGACCCAATAGGAGAAGTCTTGAGACTGACAATTTTGGAAGTGTGGAATTGTTGAGAGCCAAGACTTAGGTGTGAACCCCATCTTCACATATTATGATTAGTTTCCATAATACTTGACCCTATCCTCATGGTGTTGGCTCAATCCATATTAGTTTTCCCAAGCCTAGAAGCCAAGTAATGTATCCAAGGGTGTCTAGAAGAATGGATTGTATGATCATTGACTTTCTATGTTGAAACCATTATGCATTCCCCTCCATTGAGGGTATTGAGGAAGATTGGGATCGGAATAGTGTGTTTTGTTGAAGAAACATGATGCGAGAAGTTTGATGCAGAGGCAAGGGTAGAACTCAGTATTTCATATTAGGACAGCAACCACATTGATTAGGCAAGTCAAATAAGGTCTCTCCAATGTTTAGGATACACAAGGGTAGCATTAGTCATGTAAGTATTCATGAGCATGGGAATGAATAGTTGGGTCAGTGCAAGAAGATGAGTCCACTTTTTGGCCAAAAAGTGGAAGTGTTTTCCCTGTTTTTCAGATTTTGTCTCACTTGAGCTTAAATTTTGAAACACTTAGAGATTGAATCTTGGAAAAAGTCAGTAATATAAAAGATAGCTCTCTGAGTTTACTTTTCAAATATGTAATTTATTTTAATACCCACATAATAAAAAATAACTTTTTGAATGGATTTCTAAAAACTATGTTTTAAAAATGCTTGTTTCAGGACCATACCATGCATGTGTACGACCCACACTTTTTGACACAATTAAAATTATTTTCTCAAACCGTTTTGGGAAATGGTTTGTAACACACTGAAGATTGATGAGCATATTTTTCTGTATTTTTTTTTCAAATATTTTTTTTTTAATTAATTTTTTAATGGCTGTAATTATCTTTTTAAAAATTTGACGTGTACGACCCACATAATTTGACGTAAACTTAGCATTTTTTGAATTTTTTTTTTTTAAATTGAAAATAATTTTGTGTAGATTGATGACATAATTTTTTTTTCAAAATTCATTAAAATAAATAAGTTATTAAATTAAGAAAATTAGTTAATATTTCAAATTTATGAACCTGGTTTAGTATAAATTAAATGAAAAATAGTTAAAATAATCAATTTTTAAATTAATTTACATATTTAGAATCTAGACAGTATAATCTGAAATGGGTTTCAATTCCATATAAAAATTCTTTGATTAGAGGCACGTAAACTATTTCATTTCATCATATTTGTGCTTTCATTCATGGAGCTTTGAATTTGCAGGTTCATGTCTCAGGTGTGGCCATCCTAGGCCTATCCCGAGCCTAATCCCGAGGCAAATGGCGGGTTGTGAATTCAAATTTTGCATAACGGGTCCCCGTTTTATAAACGGGGGCCCATTTATAAAACGGGGGCCTGTTTCATTTTTTGCCCGTTGGATTTAACAATGGGCCCCCGTTTTTAAAACGGGGGCTCGTTATTTAAATAACAGGCCCCCGTTATTAAAACGGGGACCCGTTATTTAAATAACGGGCCCCCGTTTCTAAATAACCATTACTGTAAAAAAAAAGAAGATTGCATCGATTTACCACACTATCATTGAAATCCGTACTGACAAAGATTTTTTACATCATTTGGCAGTACTTTTTAATATTTTTTACACGATTTTTTGAAGAACTCAATAAAAAAATATTATTTTTTGAAGACGAGTTTGTAAAAATGGGTTCTAAGCAACGTCAAAAGAAAAAAAAGAGGACAATGACAGTGGACGAAATTCAAGCACAAAGAGAGAAGGAGGCAAAACGCCAAAGAGATCGAAGATCACAACAACGGCAATTGAATAACACTTCTGAATCATCTAGTTCAGTGCCCGTTGTAGACGAGACCATTGAAGACATCATGATGGATGCAAGAAATGTAGAACCACACACGGGTATGACTATTGATGCAAATGTTGATGTGGATGCGAATCCTGGTATGTTTTTAAATCCTGATGACTATGATGCCAATCAAATTGCTGATTTAAATGAAGCTGGATATAAATTTCATACACCAATACGAAAAGAAATAAAAATTGAAAATATTACACCACCCTCTCTAAAAGAAAATGAATGTAATTTGTTTACTATTGATAGCAATGTGCTAGATAATGGGTTAGTTTCTTCGAGACAAATCAAAACACATGCAAACAGATTATATAAACAATTTTTCTATAATAAAAAGTTAGGATTCCAATGTCAATTAATGCTACAATTAATAAAAATGTTAAAAATGCGTAAAGTCATGAAAAAAATAGGTATTTATGCAAAACCAAAAAGAAAAGATGAATCATATAAGCAAGTTGTATCTACTGTTGCCAGTGCCATCGTTTCTATAGGAAAAACAAGTCGATCTAAAGATAAGAATGCAGCATGTAGAGTTATAACGACTGCTATAGTTGACAAAATGATTGTTAGTAAAAGAATGTTAAGTGATATAAGTGGCTATTTGAACTTACATCGTAGAACCTTGTCAAGAGCAGCCAAAAGAAGAGACACAATTGAAATTGATCCACTAAACCATTGTTGGAGTTTTAGTGGTAGACTTCAAAGGTCGGACATGAAATTAAATGATGAAACTAAACAATTAATTGCAAAATTTTGGCATGATAACACTAGAGTTTCATCAAATGCTAGAGATGTTTTAAAGTTAAGGGTGGGATCAAAAATTCGTGATCCTCATCCAAAACATCTTCTTGACATGACTCAAACTGAATTCTTTAAAAAATTTAGTGATGAATCTGTGTTAATGAATTTATGAATTAGTCAAAGATCATTTGAAAAATGCAAACCCTGGTATGTTAAAATCAATAAACAAAGAATATCTTGTTGTTGTAAAACTCATGTCCAGTTTCGTTACTATTATGATGTTTTTCGATATATTCGTTGTATGTTGCATGGTAATGATCTTGTGCAGGATTGTGGTGTTTATGTTCCACCTGAAACTATAAAAGATTTTATTGGAAGTTTATTTTGTAAACCACCTAATGAACAATTATTTCTTTCCAGTTCATGCATTTATGGTCTTTGCAATTTATGTGGGAACTATTCTTCGATAGGTGAATGTTTGCATGAACATGTTTCATCTGAGTTTGGACAAAAAATGGTTGATGTTAGGAGATTTAAAAATATAGAATACCCTCTAAAGGATGGAAAGATGGGGAAACGTTTAGAATTGATTATAGAACAGAATATTGTGAATGCATTTATTAGTGAGTTTAAAACTCATATTGTTCCAAAATATGTGAAACATTCCCAACATGCCCGATGGCTTGATGGACAGTTTTGCATATGCAAGAACACATTTCCAGTTGGAACAATAGTATTAGTTGTGGATTTTGCAAAAAATTATACTCTAAAACCACAAGAGGAAACTCAATCACAATACTACAACTCAGTGCAAGTGGCCATATTTGTGCACATTATATATAGACATGACCATGACAGTACAGAAGATAACAGAAAAATTTTGAGGGAGTATCATTTCTATGTTAGTGATAATCGATTACACTCTTCAGAGTTTGTCCAACATTGCTTCGAGGTATTTTATGATAATCTTAAGGAAAGAGAAATTGACATGAAACAACATATGATATGGTCAGATAACTGCACTAGACAATTCAAAAATGCAAGAATGTTTTATTGGCTATGCAAAGTTCACAAGATAACCAATGTCCAACATTTATGGAGTTTTTTTTAAGCGGGACATGGTAAGGGGGAACACGATGGAGCCGGTGCCTGTATAAAAAGAGCTCTTGCTAGAGAACAATTGAAATTCGAGGATGCAGTGAAATTCAGAGATGCTCGTGTAGTTGTAGATTGGTGCAATTCAAAGTTGTCAAAAGGATCAACTGAAAACTCTGCAATTCGACGTTTCTTCTGGTTGATAGAGGAAGATAGTATTCCTATTCGGCATGATTGTAATACCATCATTGGATCAGATAAATGGAATTTGTTTAAGAGTTCTAATTCAAACACATGGACTATATTCACAAGGCAACTTGCTTGCTTTTGTCAGTTTTGTGTTTCCAGAGATTGGGAATTTTGTGAGAATAAAGAATGGGTTGAAGAATGGCAACAAAGATCATTGACACCCATAGATGCAAATGATCCGCATGAAAGAACTGATGAAGATATGGATCAAATGTTTGCATCAAATGACTATGATCGCATTTCAGATCTTATACAACAAGGTAAAATTATTTTTGAAATTTGTTTTGATTTATTAAATAGTACATAAATTTATGAAATCTTACAGTGTATATTTTTGTTTTTATTTCTCATTAAATATTAAAATAAAATTGTTTTGTGCACAGGACATGTCTATGTTGTTGTTGCACCAGAGGACAATGAAGAGGGGACAGAGTATTGGTTGGCTCGATGTGTAGAGCCAAAACATAAGCTAACTACTCCTCGAGTAGATAATGATGGTTATGACTATCCAACAGGATCTGTGGTTGTTGTTGGCACTTGGCTATGCAAATATCTAACAAGAAAGAATGGATTGCCCGCATTTGAAGATTATGAATTAGAGAAGAAGATTATACATTACTCGCATTTGGTAGTGGCAACTAATATAAAATTGGATAGATATTGTGGCAGGCCTGCTAATAAACAATTATGGACTCTCTCTATGGAAGAGCACGAGACAATTATAGATGCTTTGCAAAAGAGAGAGGATGCAGATGGTATAACGGAATGAATCTAGTAAAATTTTGTTTCAGGTCTACCACAAGTAGAAGGCATCAATGAAAAAAAGTTATTTAAATAGACTGTTTATTTTATTTTAGATATGTCTTCTTGATTACATTTTGTGTACAATATACATAAATGAGAGACTACTGGTCAAATTTATGAATGAGATAATTATGTTTTAATCAAGTTCTATTCATTATATTTGTTAAATGATACTTTTTAATTTAGAATATGTTATAATTATAAGATATGTTTCGATACTTAGTTCATGATGTATGCACATTTAGTTTATCTAATCACAAGAACTATTTAAATGAAATTCCAAAAATAAAATTACAAGTCCACATAATGCCTATAAAGTTGTTTAAGCACAACTTCCATAAATAAAATTTCAAGTCCACATAATATATAAAGTATGCACAAAATTTCAAGTCCACATAATTTCAAGTCAATATATATGATCTAATGTGCACATAATTTCAAGTCCACATAATATCTAATGTGCACAATACACATAAAGTATGCACATAATATATATGATCTAATCCTATTATGGAACTATCCATATATATAAAGTATGTGTGTGCATGTGTAAACAAATATGTAAAGCCCGTAAAATAGTACATATCAGAGCCAAATAAACAGTAAAATTTCAAGTCCACATAATCCATATAATATCTAATCCATATATATGTCTAGATGGTAACATGATGTTCACTCCACATAATATCTAATGTGCACAAAATATATAAAGTATGCACAAAATATATATGATCTAATCCTATTATGCAACTATCCATATATATAAAGTATGTGCACGTGTAAACAAATGTGTAAAGTCCATAAAAAAGTACATATCAAAGCCAAATAAACAGTAAAATCTAAGTGCTATCATCAATAACATCTCGTGGTCTCTTGTCCCCGGGACGTGGTCCAAATCCACCTGTCTCATGTTGTACAATAAAAAAATAATATTAAAATATTACTTGAAATTAACTATTAAAAGAATCATTTATCAAATATAGTAGAATTCGTAAATTAAGTTACAAACTTACCATATGCTCATCAGATCTTGTAGTAGTATCTCTCTTGTCCCCGAGACGTGGTCCAGATCCACCTGTCTCATGTTGTACAATAAAAAAATAATATTAAAATATTACTTGAAATTAACTATTAAAAGAATCATTTATCAAATATAGTAGAATTCGTAAATTAAGTTACAAACTTACCATATGCTCATCAAATCTTGTAGCAGTATCTCTCTTGTCCCCGGGACGTGGTCCAAATCCACCTATCTCATGCTGTACAATAAAAAAATTATATTAAAATATTACTTGAAATTAACTATTAAAAGAATCATTTATCAAATATAGTAGAATTCATAAATTAAGTTACAAACTTACCATATGCTCATCAAACCCTCTAGCAGTATCTTGTGCAGTATCAACACCAAATGCAGTGCTAGCTAACTCCTGTACAAGGTCAAATTCAAAGTGTCCAATTAAATCTTAAATTAAGAGTCAAAATAAGATCAAATTAAGTATTACATATTAATACCTCAAAGGATGTCGATGTGCGTTCAAATTGGCTCTAATCAAAATTATGAGGATAACCTATCCTAATGGTAGTGTCCACCTGCATACATGCATTTAATGAAATCATATTTAGTGAACATATATATGTGTACTAAATAATTTCAAGTTAAGTTACAATATTGTAAGAGTTCATATTTAATTTAAGAATTATAAGATACATACCATAGATGGTGTCAAATAGTCAGACCCTCTTCTCGATGTGATGTAGAGGGTCCCTCATGACCTGAATCCTAGAGAAAGAAGCATTCAATGTATCAACATGAAAATTTACATAGTATACGATGATAACATATTAACTTAAAAAGATCTAGTACAATGTCTAGATAGAAATTTATACTATAACCCATAAGGTGTGCCGAGTTGTGTTCCAGTAGATGCAATATTGACTCTAATATTAGGCGTAGTCCTTATCTACATAAACAAAATTTATTTAAAGAAGTATTAGATTGTATAAAAAAAGAGATGCACTTAGTTTATACCTATATTTAATGAAGTACATAAAAAGATTGACATGTACATGTATATATATCTATACCTGGTCAAGATGAACATCTGAGCAAAGAAAATCCATATAAGATGTCATCATACTATCATCTACTGCATCATGCTCATCTGGAACTGAAGTAGATCCTGCAGCAGTAGTAGGACCTACACACGTCTCATGACAACTCGAACACATATGTGGCATCCATCGAGGAGCAGATGCCATGTGAGCAGCTTGCTCACTTAGGTTACCTGTGAGGGAAGTCAAAGCATCTAATGTCGAAATGAATGATGTATTTTGGACATCTACAGGAGTCGATGGAGCAACAAGTGGAACTATGGGTGGATCTGGTAGGGGATTATTACTCCGTGCCCCTAATCTATGCTGTGGCATTCCACGACCAACACCCTGGAATGACTTAATATCAAAATAGTTTGGTTTTTGGTTCATTACAAACTCACAGTATAATTTCTTCAAAAAATAAAAAGGGACCTCATAATTACAATGTGGTGGATAATCAAAAACCATCCACCATCTATCCCAAAAGTATCTAGCCATTTCTAGATGCACACACCACCTAATTGAAATTCTTTTCTGGTTAGGTTGCATTGGTTCTCTTGTTTTTGGGTTGGTAAAATATGGACATAAATGAGCTTTGGTTATTTTCAAATCAGTGATTTGTCTATAAGTTAAACCATCGGCATAAAAATCACGCAACTCTTGTCGTCGTCTATGAAATTGATCTAATTAAGAATCAACAGATCTAACTGACTCGACAACAATTTGCATTGATTTTGCAAACTCTACAAGATGGGGTGGCGTGACTTGCTCATTTTGGATAGCAGCAATGTTTTGTTCAATCACTTGTAGGTTTTCATTAATTCGTTCTCTTAAACGAATTTCATCCAATCTAGGGGGTTGTGGTGGTGGTGGTGGTGGTGGTGGTGGTGGTGGTGGAGGTGGAGGAGGAGGAGGAGGGGGTTGTGGTGGGGTATTTTCACCTAATAGTTCATCTATGTCAAAGACATCCATGATAGCAAAGAACTCCTGCATATATAAAGATATACATGAATTATATACAACTCTATGTCAAAGAAGAATCTATTTTACTAAATTAAAAAAAAACATTTATAAATAGTAACATTTATATGTTGTTGAATGAGATACACATGAAATATATAATATAATATTGAACTTAAAAAAATATACATGTACATACTATTGAATCTTGAAATATAAAATTTGCGCACAAAACTTAATAAAAACTTTCAATGAAACATCATAAATCTATTATATATTCAATTTAATAAATTCATTTCTTGTAAAATGCATCAACTATTAAAATCAATATAAAATATTTCATACATAAGATCAATAAAGAAGTGAGAAATAAGATGATCCTCCTTCTAGTGTAAGAATATATAGCATGGAAACAATATTACTAAGACAACATAATATTTTGTTAACTTTAACTTAAAGTTATTTTGAAAAATGCACGTGTGTGTTTGGATGCTCCATATTTCTAGTGTTTTAGTGTACACATGATAATTTATTAGAATTCAATTACATAGTTTTGAGATAATTGCCATCAATTCATATTACATTGATTAGTCTTCAGACAATCTTAAAAAAAAACTAATCTCCCATGACTATAAATGACATACTTAAAACATATTATATTCTAAGTGGTTGTCATGTAAAGACAAAACATCAAAACTTTTGAAGAGTTAAGCATATTTCACCATTAAATTTCTCCCATAATCAAATCTACACAAGATTATAATTTACAAAACCTTCAAAAAATATTATTTCCTATAAATCATTTATTATAAAACTCCACAATCATTTGTTTTCATATATAATCTTTCTATAAAATTTAAGATATCAATCCATACACAAATTCTCTTACAAAGTTGAATAAGAAATGAAACTCTTACATAAAAATCAACACAACATGCCAACAATTAAAAACAAAATTAACCTTGCAATATTTACTTTTAAAATAATCAATTTCAACAATATTTTACACATGCATTTATAATTATCAACTAGAATATTATTTTGACTAACATTCCAAATAAAATTCCTAACATACTATATGATCCTCATTAATACGCATCCATAATATTTCTTTAACGGATACATCTCCTTCAAATCATCACATCATAATGCTTTTTATTTTAATAATTGAAAGCTTTAGGAATGCGCTCATGCACAAAGGGGTCCACTATCATACTTGCAAGCACTTAATTATTAAGTCAATGAACAAACTACAACTCAATGAAGCTAAAAAAGTGATGCAAGCCTATTTTTAAATATCCCAATTCCTTTCGTTGACCTAATACTTTTAGTGGCAACCATTTTAAAATTTCGTATTAATCAAAGAGAATATTTTAGGGAAAAAATGCAGTGTTGGCACTTTATGAAAATAAAGGTTTTTAAGACTCTAGAGACTTGTTCATCACAATATTTTATTGTTTAATATGCAAAATTTTGAAAGATTTTGATATGTATAGACAAATTAAATTTTTCATATAATTAGAGGTGAAATCAATTTTGAATTCTACCTCAATGATTGAGGGGATCTTACAATTTTGACTTTAAATATAGCTTCATTTATACTCTTTCATAAATAAACTAAAATAGAAGCTATAAAGAATTGCTAAATTCTAGCAATATATGTGTATGCAAGCAAGCATAAAAAATAGGATGTAAGGTGCTTAAATTGGCAAGATAGGATGTAAGGTGCTTAAATTGGCAACATAACATTGCATTACAAGAGTTCTTGAAAATAGCTCATATAATGATTTATTTATAGTCATGAAGGATAGAGGATTAAATACTAAGATTGTTTTGAGAGATCAATGGAGTAGATTGATTGAAAGGATTGTGTGCATTAGAAGCTTCCAAGTGGCAACTTAAATGTTTGGTGCACATGAGGAGTTCATGATCCAAGAAATTTTTGAGGAAAAGGTCTTCTTAGGGGCATATACACCAAGATGTTGTAAAAAAAGGTAGCCAAATGACCAAAAAAAGATAAACACGAGTGCGTTATTGGGAAATTCATTTAATGCATTTGAGGTCTTTTTTGTAGTGTTTTTTTCTTACACTATCCTAGGCTTGTTTACACTATTGTAGGTTCATTAGGACTATCCTAGGTTCATTAGGATTGTCCCAAGTTCATTATGGCTTTCTTAGGCTCATTAGGACTTTCTTAGGTTCATTAAGACTGCCCTACATTCATTAGGATCATTTGAGGCTCATTGGGACTATCATATGTTCATTGTGATTGTCCTAGGTTCATTAATTTAATTCGTGTGTTCATTAGGACTATCTCACGTTCTCAAATAGCTTCAACTAATATCTTAAATTAACTATTTTTAAAAAAAATAGCTCCTTAACAATTTAATATTATATACAATCGAATATGATTTCAACTTCAAACCTTGTGCACCTTTTAAAACCAAAAGATGTTGTTAAAACCATTCTTCTAATATTAGCTTAATCATAACATAATCTAATAAATCTTCCTCAAAATATCTAACAACTTCAAATCATATATTAAATCTTTTATAATATAAATTACATTCTAGATATACCAATACACTTCTAAAGATATTCAAAATACTTCTTGGGAATTATATTTTTCAAATCTTTCGGATGTATATATAATTAGCACCCCATTTAGAAAACTCATTAGCAATCAACATTATAAATCAAGAATATTTTTTATTTTGTATTAATGAATTATATATTTGGCATATTAGCTTCCTTTATGAACCTATGTAAACCAAACTCCAATTTTAGTAACTTATCTAGCTTTGCTCTAAAATTGTGTCCATAATTGATCCTTTTATACCATCAAATGACAGAATAGGACCATAATAGGACCTTTATGTCATGACATGGCATAAACCTAAGCCTAAACTTTCATATCTAAAATTTGAAGAGTAATGTTAATTACTTTTAAGGTTATACTAATTTAGTGGTAACTTTTGTATTGCCTAATGAGGATTAAGAACAATTTAGGTACATATGTTCGGTTTTATTTCAATTTCATTTTTGAACGTTTTTGTTTTTGTTTCCATTTCATTTTCGGTTTTTTGTTTGTGTCGATTTCATTTTGTTAATTATCTAGGTTTGGTTTTGGTTTCTAAATTTGTTGATTACGGTTTAGGGTTAACTGTTCAAAAATATTTTAGATCAAAATCAAGAATTTACAAATATAAAAAATAATTTATTTATATGCTACTATTAAAAAAAACTAAAATAATAAAAAAAAAACTAAATAATACACAAAAAAATATATATATATATACAAGAAAATTATGAAATGTGAAAATAGATGACTGAATGTGTACCTGGGATAGTGGTGGAGGCTTGAAGTGGAAACCACAGCACGGGGGCCCGTTTTTTATCTCCTCTTGTCAACTAACTGTAACGATGAAAATGAAAAATTGTCCAAAAAAATGGTAAAAATAGAATTTCAAAACGGGCCCCCGTTTTGTTTATAAACGGGGGCCCGTTTTGTCCATAAACGGGGGCCCATTTTGTGAGAAAATGGGGGCCCGTTTTATTTGGCTTCAGCACCCCATGACCTTTCGGCTCGGGAGGCTGAACCATTAATGGGCCCCCATTTTTTAGAACGGGCCCCCATTTTTTAAAAACGAGGGCCCGTTTTGCGGAGCACGTTTTCCAACGCATAGACTTCCGCGAATTTGTGACTCATTAGCTTGCACATACCCAGTTACTTTCCTTTTAAACTGATTTGGACAGTATTGAGAGGATCCTATAAGGATGACTATCACCATACTCTCGATGACTTCACAACATTGATAATGAATTCACATTAGATACTCATGGATTACCCCAATTAGACATTAGTCAACTTAAGATATGATTTAAGGATTGCATTCCACAAAGACATTAGCATATCACCTACTCTAAATCACCATAAAGCCATTAGATATGTTTTGAGATGAAAAAGAAGAGTTAAATGGTTTTGGTTCAATTTGCATAATTTCTATGTTCAAGTAATTTAATTTGGTATATTATACTGAAACGTGATTTCATAACTAACATTTCAACTTCTATATAACTAGTTTTGTAGCCGGATTTTTTCGCTTGTGAAGAAAGACCGTGTCAGACAATATAAAGAACAAAAAAATAAGGAGACAATTGCTAGATTGTGGTCTAACTTGAAAAGAAAAGGTGATGGAAAATGTTATTGTCCCTGCAAAATTTGTAAGGGGTTAAAGACTAGAAGACTTCTAATCAAAATAACTAAGAAACATTGTAGGTTGCATGGTCACATTGAAGGGGGACATGATTATCATCAATTGGTAAGTTTTTCATTATATCGTTTTAACAATTTATATACATAAGAAATCACTTGATGATGAGATCATGATCATGGTTTATTTATGTTTATCAATTTTATATAGGTCAAGCACCTCGGAGCACATGATATGGATCAACACAACCCAAAGAATATGGTTTTCAAAGTGGAGGAACATGGAGGTGTGAATATCGAAGCTGAAGATAATGATCCCATGGAAGATGATGATCATGAGCCACAAAACACAATTGAAGATGATGGTACAAATACATTGATCCATGACATATTTAGTACTAGCGTAGCTGATCATGATGATGAAGATGACCTTGATGTTGTTCATGATTAACCTTTACTTGAGAAGGCATCTGAGGCCCTTTACGAAGGCTCCCAAACAACTCTTCTCTCAGTTGTATTGTTGTTGGTGAACTTGAAGGTTATGAATGGTTTATCCAACATAACAATCTCACGTATGTTAAGGTATGTCATGTATGTCATTATAATTAATAAATGGTGAGTCATGTACCATTAATATTCTTTATATTAACAAATTATATTTTTTTGTTGTAGATTGATAGGTGATTTTTTGTTACCACCATCAAATATTCTACCTCGCTCATACCGAGAATTATATTCCATTATGAAAGATATTGGAATGGAGTATCAAGCAATAGATGCTTGTCCCAATGATTATATTATATATCACAAACAACTTGAATTTCAAACTGAATGCCCTAAATGTCATATCAGTAGATATCGAACAGATCAAATAACAAAAAGGGTGCCTCACAAGGTTCTTTGTTATATTCCCATTATTCCACGTATGCAATGATTATTCAAGTGCACTAGCTTGGCATGATTTATGGATTACCATGCACGCAATAGAAGTCGAGATGACATTATTCGAATGCCTGTGGATGGTTCAGCATTTATAGACATAGAGGAAAAGTGGCCACACTTTAAAGAAGAACCTCGTAACCTCAAGCTTTCATTGGCAGCAAACGATGTCAATCCATTTGGAGAGCCGAGATCTGTTTACTCAGTGTGGCCTATTTTTGTATCAACAATAAAAATTCCTCCATGGATGTCAATAAAGAGGGAGCACATAATGTTGGCAATGATTGTTCCAGGTATTTTATCATTTAATAGTCATCTACATTTAATTATAAATATTGCAGTAAAATGGTCATAATAATTATGTAATGTTTTTGTTCATTCGATTAGGTAAGTACCAAGTTAAATATATGAATGTATATATTGAGCCTCTTATCGATGAGTTGCTAGAGTTATGGAATGGTGTCACTATGTATGACGTCTTTAGACCAATAGGAAAAAGACAATTTCAATTCCATGCGATGCTTGTATAGACAATACACGATGCCCCAAGGCTAACACATTTTTCTGGTATGTTATAGTGTTCAAGTTGTGCATGATAATTATAATTAAAAAAATTAACATATTTAATCCAATTACATATTAACTTGAAGGTCTTCAAACAAAGGGAAAATTTGCATGTCCAGTTTGTGGTCCAAAGATGAAATCTCGTCATTCAAAAAGTTTAGGAAAGCAAGTGTTTGATGAGTATAGGCACTTTCTCCACAAAAATCATAAGTATCAAAATACTAAAAATCATCTTTTCAATGGGAAAGAAGAGAATACATCAAAGCCACGAAGAATGACACCTCACCTGTGGATGTTGGAATATAATAGAATTAATCATCAAGGTAATGTCATTCCATCTAATGATTTATGTCATAAAACATCTTTTCTATTGTGTTTTGTTTACTAATGATGTGATTGATGATCGTGAAGGTCATCAAGGCATTAATGACCACCTTCCTAAGGGAATAAAAAGTTATCCCCAACAATTTAGTAGGTTGCCCTACCACGAGCAGTTACAAATCATGCATTTGTTTGATACTATGCATATTGGAAATAATATAACAGAGACATTATGGAAAATATTGGATGGAAGGTGTGACAAAGAAAAAATATTGGATGGAAGTCGTGACAAGGAGTGTGGCTTCTATGTTACATATTCATTGTTATTACCAGATTTTAACACCATAGATGACAGTTTCACGTTAGTTTCACATGGAGATTCATGCATCATGAGAACAAGACATGTGGGAATGTTTGTTTGGTCCCCTAAAAGCATCTATCTTTAACCATGCAATAACATGTAGGGGTATCTATGTGAGAAAGCTTTGTTGTAGAGAGTCATGTCTATTATGATGAAAATATTGTATCATCTTTATTGTCATAAGAGAATGCATATAATCTTCATTGTTGGGTTCTTTTGATAAGATCTACTACTGTTCATGCAAGGAGAAAGTGTTTATGAGGATTTTTAGAATTTGTTGTAATGTAAAGTAGTAGAGAGAGACCCATGTAATAGATAAAATCCTTGTGTTGAGTTAGCGTTGTCAAAATTGTCATCAACATAATTTATTTTCAGGAATTTATGTTGAAAGTGTCATACCATGTTAGAAATAGACCCTTGTCTAGACCTTGTTGTTGTGAGGGTTTGATGGATTTAGTGAGAAGACTTGTTAAAACCATCACTAAACCTTATCATAGTTTGATTTTGCAATGAAGACTTTCAATATGAAATGTGTTATAGGATATTTAAATAAGTCTCGAATAGTCATAAAGTGCATAAGTTTGAGGTTGTGTCACTATTAAGATTCCATATGATAATGAGAATTGAAACCCTTCAGAACCCTTGCCCATGTGTATGATGTTCTCAAGTTTTAATAGTCTCTACAACTTTGTGGTTTGGCTTGTCATACAATGTGTTTTGTTGTGTTGTACAATCATATTTTCAACACTCAATGATGAATACATTGCATGGTGAGGTTACAATAGGGTTGTTAAGTAGTCATAAATTGATCTCTTTTAAGCTTCTTGAGGATTTCATGTCATTTCCCAAGTCATATAGAAAGGAATACAAGAAATTGACATGTATATTGAGATATCAACCGACATTAAAGGATTGTCACCTAGATGACAATGAAGGAAAATACGATGATAATTAAGATAACTACGACTGTGATGAATCCTACTCCTAGATCAGAGACTAACTTAGTAATCCCTTTTCTAGGCCATAGAGGTAGGGCCCATCCACTTTAGACAGTTCTAACTAATTGCATTTAAAAGTATTCTTGGTTCTTTGTAATGTTCCTAGTGTGCAGCCTTTTCTTGCAAGTACTACTTATAACTAGGAGAAAAATCATGAGACAAGGATGTCACCTACAAATTTTTGGTTTTATAACATACAATTCAATGTTGTGAGGAACCCATATTAAAAATCGTTGGCCAATGCATTGGTTGTCAAAAAATTTCATGGCATCTAATCCCAATGTATTGAATAGAATCTAGTTGAAGGAAGTCATGAAACATAGAGTGGTGATGGCATTATGAATACCATTAATGACTACATTAATTTGTAGCCTTGTTGTGCCCCTTCAAATGCTTAATGGCCAAATAATTTTTGTAGATAGATCATCCACTTCACATGCTAATTGAAGAAACCAACAAGCACCATTGTAATTGGCATGTGTATTATTTTAATTTTTTTTAAATAAATTACCATCGGAGTTCCAACATCATCCCAACTTTGCACCAACGACAAGACCGTCAGACAAAAAACATCCCCGTCGGTGCATAGTTCCTAGCAAGTGTTGGAATTTTGATGCCAATTGAAGAAACATCTGACGAGAATGTTGTATGTCCAATGACACTTTATTGTAGGACGCTCATCATAATTGTCATCACTGCAATTTCCTAGTAGGCGTCAGAATTCTGACGAGGATGCTTTACGCTCGATGACATTCTTTGGTCGGATGAGTGAACATTGTCGTCATCAGAAGATTTTAGGATGTCATCAGAATTTCGATGTTAGATGGTATTGTCAGAATTACCGACAACGAGTTTTTGATGGCTTCATTTGTCAGCAGTCCAACGAAAAATAGTCAAAATTTCGATGATAAGCTGTCAGAAATCAGCCCCAAATGTACTAGTGAATGTGCACAACATATTTCATAAGAAGGGTTTGAAAGCCAATCCCCTTCTAGGTTGGTCTACTAACTGGGTGTCCTTAAGAGATGCAATGACGAAGCAAAAATTTTGAAGCTTCATTACCAGAAATAGCTCTAAGCACCCATTTGGCACAAAGGGTTAAACCTTGTTTCAAAGTAGACAAGAGACCAAGCCCACTAAAGTCTTGAGGGAGATAGCAAAAATCCCAGGCGACTCTGTGAAAGCCATGATGATCAGTGTCATTGGCCTAGAGAAAGTCTCTCAAGAGCTTCTCAAGCTTGAAATAAGAAGCTCTAGAAGGAGCCCAGCACGAGGAATAATAAACATGAGTAGCAGCACATTTTAGAACAAATCTGAAATTTTCCAGCCAAGGAAAGAGGCTTAGTACTCCAATAGGAAAGTTTCTTCTCTATTCTTGTAAGCACTGCATTCCAAAGAGTGACAATAGAACCCTAAAAAGAAAAGGGAATGTTCAGAAAATGAAAAATTTCCCCATGCTTAATCCACTTCCATCCAAGCTAGAGCAACCAAGAAGTGGCTAAGAGGAAGGAATGCCTATAGCACCAAGTCTTGTGCCATTGAATGGTCGACCCAGAATCTAGACAAAAAATGTCCAGACAATGAAGGGCTTCCTTGACATTATTCTCCTCTTTGAGAAGAGTGAGGAAAGAATCATCTGCAAAATGGCCATTAACAAGCTAAGAAGGCGACTCAAGCAGGGAAATCCCCCTGACGCATCTAACAAAAATGGCAGAAGCAAGCAAGTATCCAAATCCTTCATCCGCAAGCACATACAATGAGGGCGCAAGAGGGAAGCCTTGACGAATAGATCTGTGAAGCCCAAAAGATGAAGATTGATGACCATTAATGGTGATGCAGGCAGATGCATCACCAAAAAGAATTTGCACAGACTGACTGAAGTGGGGATGAAACCCTAGGGCTTTAAGCATCACTAGCATAAAAGGCCATTCAATGCGATCATAGGCCTTCGCAAAGTCAATTTTGAGGGAAAGGGTTTTCTGTGGAGAATGTTGAGCCCATTCCATGCCTTCCCAAATGATGATAATATTATCCAGAATAAATCTAGATTTGATAAAACCAGCTTGTTCAGGCTGCACAATCTACGGGAGCAAATGCCTAATTTTGAGAGCCAAGGATTTCACAATAATCTTATAAGAAACATTCATCAAGGTAATAGGCTGCCAATTACAAATGTCCTCTGGATCACCAGACTTGGGGATGAATTTGATATTCCCCTTATTAATAACAGACCCCAGAGAATGGGAATGAAAGGATTACAAATAGACTTTGTGGAGGTCTGCACTAACACAGGGCCATAAAACCTTGTAAAATTCACAAGGAAAGCCATCGCAACTGAGTGCTTTATCATCTTCCATAGAAAACATGACCTCCTTAAGATCCTCAAGAGTGAGAAGTTTATCACAAAACATGCTTTGAGCATCAGAGAGCCGAACGTGGATAGCCACCAAACATTCTTGTTGAGCAAGATCGCGAGCCGAGGAATTTTCCTACACTGTGAACACCTTCTCATAATGTTTGACAAAGGCTTGAAGAATATATGGAAGCTCGAAGAGCACCAACTTCCCTTCTTTAATTCATTTAATCCATAGAGAGGAATGATGAACTCTGAGAGCTAAAAAAATTCCTTAGAAGCACAATTCCCAATCTTGAGCCAGTATAATTTGGCCTTAATTTGGACTCCTCTAGCAGCATGAGAGTTTGCAATTTGCTTTTGGTGTTTGAGTTGAGCCACCTGGATTTGATATTTAGGGCTGAAAGGGTTCGCCATTAAAGCTTCAACAGCCACCTTCAAAGCTTTGTTATTGGCCTCGTAGGATTGCCTGCAGTACTAGGCCAATTGTCTACCATAGATGCACAGGACACGAGTGGTGCATTGGATAGAATCATTCCACCATATAACCCAACCAATGGGTTGAGTAGGATGACTCTGAAGATTCCAAACCTGCTGGATGTGGGCCAGCATGGTAGGATGACTCAGCAAAGAATTATTAAGTAAAAATTGCATTTTTGAAACACGCCTACAGCCTAACATCCATTCAATGCTAAACTTGATGGGAAAGTGATTAGACGGGGTGACCTCAGCAAGCGAAAAAATCAGGAGACATTACTTCTTTTCAAGCTCCTTTTTTCTAGTAAAATAAGATAATTCCTTCACATAATTTTTTTTTTAATGTTGGTATATTTAATAAATTCACTAATAACTATACTACTTTTCAAGCTTCCCTCCAATAGAAAAGGTAATTACTCTAGATATATTACTATAGATATCTTTTTGAATGTCCATGTCTTTAATATATTCAATTTAATAACTTTGGTACTTTTCAAACTCCTCTTTTTAGTAGAGCAAGATAATTCCTCTACATATCTTTTTTGAATAATCTTTAACATATTCACTAATGACTTTTCTATTTTTCAAGCTTCTCTAGCAAAAGAGTAATTTTATTTGCCCCATTTCAAAGGCAAGAATTTCATCTTCCCTACTTTCATTTAGTATGTAGAAGTGGATCTCTAATTTGGAAAAGGCTACCCAAGTGGCTTGCAAAATTACAGACATAATGGGTGCAATGGCTTTATGCAATTTGGCAACTTCTCTATTGCAATCCACTAATCCTCCCCCTCTTATCCTATCTCTCCTTTATGCTTAGCCAATACTGTAAAAAGAAAGAAGCCGCAGTTATTGTTGTAGGTGATAGTAAGGATTATTATATGGAGGATGATGAAAAAGGGAATTATTTTGGGGCCGGTCCATTCACATCAAAAAAATTAGAACAAATAGCTATTCATTTAGGCGGAGGTCATCCAAGTCACCCTCTTTGGTACATAGTCAAGTATAAGAACTATTATTGCATAACACACATTAATACTCTAGGAGACTATGATGCAAGACAAGGAGGGAGAATTGGTCTAATTGCTGTTAAAACCCTAGTTACCCAAGCTAACCAGATCACCATGTGAAAACTCTTATAACTTCTTCCTCAACGAATTATAAACTCAAATCACTAGCAAATGGAAGGTAATTCAATGCTCTATCCATACATATGATTGTCCAATCAATTTGAATCCATACAACACCATTCACATGCAAAAAATAGAGTAATTGCAGAAAAATGAGCTTTCAATTAGTTGCCAACGATTTCAAATCAGATTTCAGGAATTCAAATGTTCAAAATTCACACAGCATCCTCTCCTTCCAACCATTTCTTATACAATTTATACCAAATTTTTCACTTTCTCACAGTCACAACAAACCATTGGGATGCATGACTATTCAACTCCCAAATGTTGAAAAATCAAATTTAGACTTTGACATCAGACTAACAATTTTGAACTGACAAATCAATGCTGGACACCGACTTCTGAATAACAATCCCGAACCGAGGTCTTGATCACCCATCGGAATAACTAATACAAGCAAAGTAACCATTCTATGCAATTCTGACAAAGTAAACTTACCCCGATGTCCCTATTTCGGCATAGCTATACCAAACAAGGCATTTGGATGTCTATCGGCATAGCGATCAACACTCGGCTAAACAATATTTTCCAATCCTGATAGAGTAAACAATCTCGATGACACTTTATCAGATTAATTATCCCGATAAAAACTTTGACAACTTCTTACAACAGTGACACTTTATCGGGTTAACTATCCCGATGACAACATTGACAACTTTTTACAAACTTGCAAATGATGACTCCAGATTTGACATACCCACCTAAAAACACGAAATGACATTACAAATGGTCTCACTAGATCTTATTGAATCCAAATGACATGACCCCTAACTCCTAAGACTCAAACACCTAATTGACATGGTAACTAAACTCTAGGTGCTCCTGCACCAGACTGGAAAGATGCGAGGGACTTTTCAGTGAAAACATAATCTTTGTAGAAAGGCTTTATAAAGTATCTAAGTCAATTGTAGTCGTTAAACACTTAACTAAAACAGAGGCATATAAAACTAAATAGAAATAACCTAAATGTAAAACATTCACCATTACAAATTCATTTTGAAAGATTATATATTTTAATGAATTTTTTTAAATAATTATATTAATATTTTAAATAAAATTTATGTTAAAGTCAAAAGAGTTAAAACATTGGTCTTTTAACTTTTATTAAATATCCGATGTGGTGTGCTTTATGTTATCATAATCTCTTTTTTTTTTTAACAAATATTTACGGTACTTAAGTGGAGACACCCAAAAAGCTAACCTTATGATGAGGGAACGTAAACAGGTGTTCCCAATTCTACCACAGCATAAACACCATTATATAGCATAAGTTTGCAGTGAGCCTCATTTATGTCTATCTCCATGAAGATATTCTCATCATTTGAATTAATCATCTTCGTATATTTCCCATCCAATAATCTTTATGCCATCGGGCTTTTCAAATTTACCATACCAATGTATTTTAAGTCTCCCTCTTAACAGTGTCAGTGTATAAGCTGCTGCCAAATTGCATAAACCCATTGCGCTTGCCAAATCTGTATTTTTGCAAGCTAGTGGGGTAAGCTTCGTTCCAGAGCAGAGATCTGTTTCATGGCAGATGATGTTCTTACCTTTGAAACAAGGCAAATAACGCCAGTCCTCTAGGAGAGAAGAGCTTTGAAGATATGTAGAGTAATTACCTTATTCTACAAGGGGGGTATAGAGGAAGTCATTCCATTTCCTTTGCTTTGAAACTTCCAGATTCTCTCTTCTTCTCTTTATTCTTCCTCATTTTTAGGCCTTCTCTTCTTCTCTTTATTCTTCCTCATTTTTAGGCCTTCTACTTTTGATTATATTTATTAATTAATTAAAAATTAGAATATATTAAATTTTTGAGGACGTGAAGAGGCCTCACCATGCCCTTATTATCTTTCATCTCCTTCTCATATCCACACTGTCATTACAGGGTCATAAGATTTTCCCAGTTTTGTCAAGGCCGAAAGATTGGCAAAATTGTTTAGCTGATGCAATTCACCCAATAATGACAGCTCCAGTGGAGACAGGCTTAACAACAAATAGAGAAAAAAAAAAAAATTAACTTTTTTCATTAATTAATAATCAATTAGAATATATTAACTTTTTTCATTAATTAATAATCAATTAGAATATATTAATTTTTTTCATTAATTAATAATCATAGTTAATGGTGTGTCCTTTATGTAGCATAGAGAAGTTTCAAGTCAACATTTTCCTCTCTAGAACCCATCCTTGAGAAATGCTACACTAGAAGGAATCTTCGCATTTTTGTTTTTATTTTCTATTAATTAGTTAATAATCACAGTTATTAGGTGAATCAAGATGAGATAAGTCAAAGACCATTCTATGGTTGTGGACGTGTTGTCCATCACTAGAAGGAAGAGTTCATGCAAGTTGAATGCTATTTATTCTTCTTACTGCTTAACAAGTGGCAAACAAAGAGGACACATATGAAGGTTAGAATAATAAATATTGCTAGCCTTCCACCATAGAGTATTGTACTAATCAAAGGAGGCCAACATAATTACTCACACTCTTATATACACAAGTTAGATCCTTTGTATTTAAAACACATACAAGGTATCACATAATGTACAAACACTTTTGTTTATTTTTCTTATTATTTATTTAATCTTAATCTCCCAACAACTAATGTTCATTTTCATTGTTGATGTATCAAACTACATCAAATATGTTGTACAACATGTTTCATATGGTATTATATTTCAATATCTTTATTTTTATAACTACTTGAAATATTGAAAATGAGGAACTCATGGTATGTTTTCATTTCAAATAGCCAATTAAATATTTACACCATGGTACACATGTAACACACTACAATGACATATTTGCCTGTTTTTTCTAGAGTTATTCGAACACACTTTTTGTCCCTACAAAATGACATTTATAAGATATTATAATGTATATAACATCATATAACCAAGGTGGGTAGTTTTCGTGATGAGAGGCATTGATAGAAAGCATGAAATGAGGATTAGATAGCAATACAGAGACCCGCTAATGGTAGAATTTTGGCAAGTATGCAATAAATGGAGGGAAATGGAGGATGATGACAATTCCAATGAATAACTTGTTTTATCAATACATATTAGTTATGTGTAGATGGTGTAAGTATGTATAGATGTTGTGTTGATGCATGAAAACTATCTAAAAGTGTTTTGGATGACAAATATTGATGGTATGTTACGTTTCTAGAGGATTGGTGACTTTCTTCTTGGTTTGGGAACTATAGTATTGCTTCAAGTGACTATTCTGGTGAATAGTATCTTTGTCTGATGGTTTTTAGTTTTACCAAATGTGTATTAGATGGGTCTGTGGATTGGAGAGGATTGGTTATGGAAGATCGATCTCTTCATATTTTGATTTTTAGATGGACAAATATTCTATTATAAGAGTTACTTGTGTATGTGTTCAGGGACAATGTAGTTACAGGATGTTGCGGACGAATGTGTTGCATTCCTCAACCTGCCAGTACTAAAAGGGTGTTGTAGATCATTGATTTATAATCCTTGGCACTTTATGTTTCTTCTATGATGGTCCACAAGTCTTATATTTGGTCCAAAATAAAATTTTGAGTAAAATAGATTGGTTTGAGTAAAATGCTTTATCTTGTGAAGCCGACTTTTGTGTTTTAGTCTTAGTAGTTGCATGTGGTGAATGTAGAACCTTTTTGGAGATAATTGAAAATTGTCCCAACATGATGTTAATCTTTACATGTCTCTTTTTCCTTCCACATATGATGTATAGATTTTTTTGGGGCTGACAGTGCATATACACACTTCATCTTTTATAGGCCACCCTAATAGGGGATATTGAAGATCCGGTATATATATAAAGGACATAATAATTGATTAGATCAGGTATGATGCGAGTCTAAGGTTATATGTGGCATGCGAATCTAATGTGAAGTAATTTAAAGGTTTGAATGTGGTACAATGCAGTAATGAGGGTTGGACTAGATGAGTGTTAAACTGTGAATTGTTATCTACATATTGGTAGATGGTATTCTCTTCCAATTCAATCTCTTGATTCTATTTTATTTGAAACATTGTTTTTGTATCCTGCCTTAAGGTTGTGCACCTTAGCATGCAACTCTAGAGTAGTGATTTCCTTGGCCTATGGCCTAAAACTTAATAAGCAGTTTTATATATATATATATATATATATATATATATATATATATATATATTGTGAGTGTGACTCTCACTGTAATTATTCTCAGTTTGGGTTTTTTGCGTGAAAATCTTGGTGTTCTTGTGTGGGTCTACTTGTTGTTTCAATTATTTACTTTCATGCATTTGTAATTAATGTTATACTAAATATTTAATAGAATAAATGATTTTATCTTATCAAATTTTAGTATATGATGATTCACCCCCCATCTTCCCTTATTGTGAGTGTGACTCTCACTGTAATTATTCTCAGTTTGGGTTTTTCGCGTGAAAATCCTGGTGTTCTTGTGTGGGTCTACTTGTTGTTTCAATTATTTACTTTCATGCATTTGTAATTAATGTTATACTAAATATTTAATAGAATAAATGATTTTGTCTTATCAAATTTTAGTATATGATGATTCACCCCCCATCCTCCCTTTTTGTGAGTGTGACTCTCACTGTAATTATTCTCAGTTTGGGTTTTTCACGTGAAAATCTTGGTGTTCTTGTGTGGGTCTACTTGTTGTTTCAATTATTTACTTTCTTGCATTTGTAATTAATGTTATACTAAATATTTAATAGAATAAATGATTTTATCTTATCAAATTTTAGTATATGATGATTCACCCCCATCCTCCCTCAGCATCCAATAGTGTTCAACATCCAAAGCTATTAGATTTCCACAATCCATTCAAATAATGTATACAGTGTTCAACATTACATCCTATATTTTTTATGTGTTCCCTTTTTGTTCAAACATAAAAAGCAAGTTTTGAAAATACTATGTGTTTGAAAGCTTTGTGTGTTTTGAAATTTTGCATTCTATTCTTGAAAGGAAAATGGTGGAGTCCACAAAGAACAATAAACACATGATATTTAGGTAAAAGGTGAGTAGAAATGCTAAAGAAGAGTAAACACGTGATATTTAGACAAAAGGTGAGTAAAAATGCTAACCAATTCTATTACTTTTTTTTGGTTTCTCAATCATCTAAGTTTTACAAAAATGGACAAAAGAAGTGGATGTAGGTTGGAAAACACATAATGTTTTTTTCAAAGGTAAAGGGGGGAGTCAGTGGGGAGTAATCTGAGTATTTGCAAGCAAGGGATAAACTAAGAAGCTAATAGTTAGGTGACACGTGAGTAAAAATTTCAACCAATTCTAATATTTATTTTGGTTTCTTACTTGTCTTAGGTTTTAAAATGAAATTAGATGAATTAAGTGGGTGCAAGTTAGAAAACATGCAATATTTTGTTGAAATGTAAATGATAGAGTTTGCGAGGAGTAAACAATTGATATTCAAGTGATGGGTGAGTAAAAATTTGAACCAATTCTAATATTTTTTGGTTCTCAATTGTCTAGGGTTAAAAAAAAGTGATGAAATGCAAATTTAGATATGTGTATAGTTATGAATGTATTATAAGAAATACGAGGTTTGAAAAGATGCTATATTTTTGTTACCTACACTTTATGGTATACTATAACCTCCATTAATGTAATTGTCCCTACACATGTTGCCTACTATAGTAAAATATAGGCTTGCAACCACATTGTTTTGTAATCTATAGTTCAAAACATGCCCAAAAGGGGAAGATGCATAATTGGCTCAATATGAGATAAAGGGAAATACCTACTTCTAGTGATGCTATGAAAAATAATCTCACCTTAGTTAGAGAGTGCCCAAGCCACAATGTGGGAGGATAGACCAATAATGGCCAATCTCTACAAGGATATGGCATGAGTGCAAGGACTAACTTAGGTGTACATAATGTTTGGATTCATCGTGTAATTTCTTATACAAAAAAAAAATGATGAAATGTAGACATGGATATGTGGATAGTTACGAATGTCTAGTAAGAAATAGGAGGTTTGAAAATACATTGTAATTTTTTACCTACACTTTATGGAATATGATAAACTATGTAGTACACAATTTTAACTATACATGTTACCTACTATAACAAAGTCTAGGCTCAAATCACATTGTGTTTGTAACATGCACTTCGCAGTTTACTCAAAGGGGGAAAATATATAATTGTCTCAATATGAGATAAAGATAAATACCTACTTCTAAAGATTGTATGGAAAATAATCTCGCTTGAGTTAGAGATTACCAAAGCCACTATGTGGCATAATCAACCATAATGACCAACCTCTAGGAGGAGATGGGATGAGTGGAAGTGCTAACTTAGGTGTTTTGATAGAGGTAACTTTAGATATAGGCCTTTGTTGAAGAAACATAAAGAAACAAGGTAGTGGGTTGAGTGGTCTAAAGGGGGGCCCATGTAGGTCACCTCCTCCTAATTGATGTATGTGATCATGATACTTATCTATCTATGTATAGATCATTTAATAAATGGCAAAATAACATCATTTATATGAATGGCTATTTTATTTTTCTGGGTATATGATATTCAAGTGATAGGTGAGTTTAAATGTTAACTAATTAATTATTTGGGGGTTTCCCACTTTTTTAGGGTTTCAAAATAAAAATGGACACATGAAGTGTAGGTGAAAAACACATTATATTTTGTAACCGACAATTTTTGTAACGACACTTTTCTCGAAGACTTAATTAAGTAATTGCAACAAGATTAAGAGATTAAATATTAAGGTTAAGATCAATTATAAGATGTCATAAAATTAAACTAGATGTACATACACAAAGTGACTATGACATGCAATAATCTAATAAGAACTATAAAGTTAATTGTTTACATAATAAATTAAATAGCATAGCCATATAACTCAACCATATTATCATCAAAATCATTATATTCTCATTATCCTTTACCATCAAGGGTTTCAACTACTTATATGTATCATGAGGCTTGCAAAAGTAACTCTCACTTCAAGGAAGTTCTAGTGGTATTGACCCTTATTGCTAGGATGCACTTCTCAGAGGAACCAGTTCTTACACAAAACCAACTAGATTATCCAAAATTCAAAGGAATAGTTATAGGTCTAGGCTCTTTTACAGAAAGCAAGCACTCCAGGAGGACAGGTTCTTACACAGAACCTCACATGCCTTCACGACATGAAATAAACACATCCCTGGCTAGGACAATCTTAGGTGTACATTGTACCCCGCGTTGGAAACACGTTGTGTGCCCCTTCTCCAATGCCCATGCCAACCAATGACCTTAACTTTCATTCCTTTATGTCCTCTAAATCCCTATATTTCCTCTCATGCCCATAGCCCACCAAGCCACCTTCTTCTTCTTCCTTGAGTGATCTCCATGCCCCCTTCCAAGACTCACATAAATGACTTATATAACCTTTTAAGGGGTGGTTTCCAAACCATCACACCCTGTCGAAAAGGTCACCTTTATTTATCCTTTCATAAATATAATCATAACTATCTTTTAAGAGAGTTTTTAATAATCATTCTTTATTAACCTTTCTTTAAACCAAAGGATTATAATATCCTTTATTTTTATCCCCCTTTTTAATTCTAAAAGGGTTATTTCATCATTTTATCTTCTTTTGGAGAAAAAGTCACATAACAATTTTTTATACACACTATGGCATGAAATACAAAGGTAGGTATTTATAGTTGTTAATCTCATATAAGAAATAGGAGGTTTGAAAACATGTCATTTTTCTTAAATTTCACTTTATGACATAGGTGACCTTTAGAGTACACCATTGATATTGTACACATAGGTTACTATAATAAATATCAGGTATCAAAATACACCACAATTTATAACCTGTACTTCACAACATACCCAACCCCTATGGTTTATAATTGTGTATATCCAGGTTTGTACTTGAAATAAAAACAACATAATTTTTTGGTGTTATTGGGAGTTCTCATCAAAGAGTAGACAATTATCCTTAATAGTCTCAACATAATCCTAAAAGTTAGATTCTGCAAACATGTGGTGTGTGTCGAATAATCATATATCTCAGTGATCAAAAGGAATGGCATGATCTCACTCAAGAGAATCTAGTGAATCATGTGTACAAGTTAAGATTTTTATTGATGTAATATATTAAGGTTTAATCCTATTAACGATATATGACTACATTGTTTATCCCATAATTTGTCTATATCAAATATCTTATATGAACAAATAAAATACAAGAAAATATGCCCAAAAACTTCTTGGTAACCATATTTAAAATCAAGCCAAGCTATTAAGCATGAAATTATCTCAACATTAATCATATAAGGAGAGTATCATTTAGAAAACAATCTATAATTAATGTATCATCATTCTAGGATGTAAAATAACACTTATAAAAGAGAAAGAATGAAAGGATAATAAGTTCAAAGAAACCCTAGAATAAGAGTGACATAAATATTGAAGGAAAACCTTTATAGAAAAACCCAAAATATAATAGAATTTCTAGGTAGAATTGTTTATTTAACTATTTAAGGGTATTCAATTTCACTTGCATTGTTTGAGGGTTTAAAGGGTTGAATGGTTTCAAACCCTTTCAATTTAACTAGCTGAGGGTTTCTTTTTCACTCTGTGTATAGTTGTTGAACATTGTTGATGTTTAAGGGTTTCCACATCACAATACATCTGCACCCATCATTTAAATTGGATTGTTCACGTTGGGTTTACTTGTTCCCATCCTTGCATTGTCAATAAACCCCACCATGTAGATGGCTTTTGGGGTTTCAAATTTAGTGTATTTTGTAAATGTATAATGGTTCACAATTTCACCCTCATATTTGGATTCTTGGTTTCCATTTTGAGCATCACATTGCTCTTATGGTTCAAGGATTTTCAAATTCACCTGCATTGTTTGAGGGTTTAAAGGGTTGAATGATTTCCAACCCTTTCAATGTAACTGGTTGAGGGTTTCTTTTTTACTATGTGTATAGTTGTTGAAGATTGTTTATGTTTAAGGGTTTTCACATCCATAATATATCTGCACCCATCGTTTAAATTGGACTATTCATGTTGGGTTTACTTGTTCCCATTCTTGCATTGTCACTAAACCCCACCATGTAGATGGCTTTCGGGGTTTCAAATTCAATGTATTTTGTAAATGTATAATGGTTCACAATTTCACCCTCATATTTAGATTCTTAATTTCCATTTCAAGAATCACATTGCTTTTATGGTTTAAGGGTTTTCAAATTCACCTGCATTATTGAGGGTTTAAAGGGCTAAATAGTTTCAAAACCCTTCAATGTAACTAGTTGAGGGTTTCTTTTTCACTCTACATATATTTGTTTAACACTGTTGATATTTAAGGGTTTCCACATCTACAATATATTTGCACCCATCATTTAAATTGGACTGTTCATGTTGGGTTTACTTGTTCCCATCCTTGCATTGTCATTAAAATCCCTCCATGTAGAAGGCTTTCGAGGTTTCAAATTCAATGTATTTTATAAATGCGTAATGGTTCATAATTTCACCCTCATATGTGGATTCTTGGTTTCCATTCCGAGCATCTCATTGCTTTTATGATTTAAGGGTTTTCAATTTCACTTGCATTGTTTGAGGGTTTAAAGGTTTGAATGGTTTCAAACCCTTTCAATGTAACTTGTTTAAATTCAATGTATTTAATTATTTATTTCTTACTTTGGTAAATATATGCCATGTTCCTTTATGTATTATTAAGTCAATGAATGACCAATTTTCTTTAATGTATTGAAAAATGGTATAATTCATACTTAGTTTCATTGTTCAACTTGTTTCTTTCTTAGTTTTATAAATAGTTGTCATGCTTCTTTTATACTTGTGAAGTTAATAAATGGCCAATTACCTTTAATGTACTGAGAAGGGTCCAATTCATATTTAGTTTCATTGTTGAACTTCTTTGTAAATAGAGTTATAAATATTTTCCCACACCTATCAAATTGAAAACCTTCAAACCAAAGTAAATTGCTCAATTGAAAACATTAACTGTGAAATTGAAACCCTTAAACCCTTAAACATTAACAATGAAATTGAAACTTTTCACACATTTGAGTATGTCACTCCTTGCATTGGTTAAAGGGTATGCAGTACACCCTTCCTTATAGTGCCATTAACTATGCATCCTTTTTCCTTAACTATCACTCCTCCATATATATATAAGATTGAGTCCCTTCAACTATGAAATTGGAAGCCTTAAACCCAAGTTTGACATATCATGCATATATGTATGGACATGTATATGCATATATGTATATATAAGTATATGCATATATGTATTTACATGTATGTTTCTACATAACTTACAACTTGTAGCATCCTAAAATTGTACCCCTTGCAATTTTGACCGCATTTGGGGCCCTCATGTTAGCATTATCATCCTCATGCTTGATCAGGACCTATTTGTGCCTCCCCCATGCAATAAACATTATATTTACACACTTTAATTTTTTGGGACCCCTTGTCCTTTCCCTAAATTGGGGTAGGACCAACGCATGGTTCCTTGGTACCTCCTCAATGGGCCCTAATTTGAACCCTTGGCCCTATCTCAAATTTGAGTGGGAAACTTTTCCCCATGTCAACCTATGTTGGAAAATCAATATGTTTGATGATAGGAAAGTATATAAGGAGGTCTTCCCCTCTCATTTGGGCAGAAGGCAATAAGGTAGAGATGATCATAAGGCAAGGAGACTACATTCAAGCATTCAAGCATTCATCGTCAACCATTCTTCAAGGCTACATATTCTTCATCTATCCATTAGAGCAACATTACATCATTCATTTACAAGCATGTGTGTGTGATTAGGATTTTGTCATGTTCATGCCATTTCATACAACATATGTGATTACATTCAAGAAGGAAAGCATCATTATCAGTCATTACAGATCTAAGGTATACCTTTCCATTATTTACTTCAGTATTTGCAATATTTCATTCGAGGTTGATTTGAAACCAGGGTTTGACTAAAGGCAACCCCTACTCCCAAACCCTTTCTTCTTCTTTCTGTGTGCAGGAAGTAGGTGCGCAACTATACTTTTGGAATTAAGCTTTATTTGTAGAGACGAAAAAACCCTTTTTGACGTGCAAAAATTTTGGAGGACCGATAAGAGGGGAACCTAGTCCAGACACACGGTCCTGCAACTTTTGGCAGATTTTGTAGAGCAGCTTTGAATCATCTCAAACTTCTCAGATCCAGGTGCACGATGAAATCCCAAATATGTAGCTCATTGTTTCCGCATATTTTGTCTCCAATTCTAGCATTCTACCTATTTCAACAATTCAACTTACAAAAGAGGAAAACCCAAATCAATCCAATCCACTCAATATTCAATCCTTGTCTCACTTAGGATTGGATCTAGTGGATTCATCTCCTCTAATGAATGTAAAGTCCTCCAAGTGAAAATTGCCTTAGTAATTTCTCCCTTCCATGTGGTGAATTTGCTAAGCTCAAATTTTCTACTTTACATTTTGGTGAACCCGACTCCTTACACCATTAATTCTGATTTTTATTTTCAAATCTGAGTGTATGCATTTTTAAATTCAATTTTTCATTTACAAGTTTGATTTCCTTGCAAATTTTAAAAATTTAGAGGTAAATTTGACTAAAACCCTAATTTTTTAATTCAAAATTGAGCTTGTGATTTGTTTAATTTGGATAAATTATTTCAGATTTGAGTACTTTTTCAATTTCAAAATTCAAATTTTCATGAACAAGTCAAATTTTACAATTGAATTTTAAAATTAAGTGGTTAATTTCAAAAACCCTCATTTAAAAATAAAATAAAAAATGCGTTGTTGGGTGTTACAAGTGTGATTATCGTTGCACCAAAAGATCAACCTGTTAATGCCCAATACAACCACTATACTTATAGAATCCACAGGAGGCGGTTAAGCCATGTCACAAACCCGAGCGTTGCACTGCACAACACAAGGAGACCAAGGGTGCACACCTTGAAACAATCCCCCCCCAGCACAAGCAAAGGGTTCGAACCTGTGACCAAGCTTTGATACTACATGTTACAAGTGTGGTTGTCATTGCACCAAAAGATCAACTTGTTAATGCCTGATACAACCACTAGACTTATAGAATCCACAGGAGGCGATTAAGCCATGTCACAAACTCGAGCTTGCACTGCACAACACAAGGAGACCAAGGGCACACACCTTGCAACAATGGGTTGTTTAAATTTTTAATTCCCCTCTTCAAATTTGGTTGTTAATTTCAATTCAAATTCAAAATTGCAATATTGGGTCAAATTTCAATTTCTAATTTAAATTTTAAAATTAAGTGGTTAATTAAAAAGACCCTAATTTTTAAATGTAAATTAATTTTTCAATTTCCAAATTCCTATCATAGATTTATTTCAAATTTAAATTTTAAAATTAAGTGGTTCTTTCTACAAGACCTTGATTTTGAATTTAATTTTCTTGTGGACAATTTCAAATTTAAATTTTTAAATTAAGTGGTTAATTAAAAAGACCCTAATTTTTTAATTTTAAACTAATTTTGTGCATTTCCCAATTTCTCAATTTCCAAATCTTAATATTAGATCTAATTTTAATTTTAAAATTAAATGGTTCTTTTTACGAAGTCCCTAATTTTAAATTTAAATCTCTTGTGGACAATTTCAAATTTAAATTTTAAAATTAAGTGGTTAATTAAGAGAGCCCTAATTTTTAAATTTAAATTAATTCTCAAATTCTGACATTTCAATTTTCAATTTTAAATTTAAGTGGTTCTTTTTACAAAGGCCCTAATTTTAAATTTAAATCTCTTGTGGACAATTTCAAATTTAAAGTTGAAATTGTTCTAGAATAAATTTAAAAAAGTGCTTTTCGAGCTCTGCTATTTGGCGAATATGCGAAATTATTACACAGCGAATTTGTCAAGTTTTTCGGCGGGGGGGTGCAGACAGGTGTTTGCCACATGCCCGAGGAGTATCTCTGTTTTTAGCCCGCCATGCAAGAAAAACCCTGTAAGAGACAATGCGATTTTAAACGCAAGGCGGGATTCGGATTACGGAGCTGGCATTTTTGGGAAAAATGAAGAAATTAGGGCAGAAAAATCCGAAGCTATGTTGCAACCCTTCGACGGAAAATGGCAAGTCTATCGCTCGAAAAAAGACAAGAAGAAGATGGGCAAACGAAGAGATGTTTCTTTAAACTTCGATAGGCTCAAATGCATAGCCACAAAACAACCTCTGGCATCTGGGGCTAATCTCGTGCCACTCGGGAAAATTAGAGTTTTTGAGCCAAAACCTAAAATAAGGCAGAGGCGAATATGTAAAATCCCGGCAAATCTGATGGAACCCCAATTCAATCTATATAGCCAGTGTGGGGTTTTTGCAAAATGGACAGGATTTGGAGAAGATATAAAAAAGATCATCGATTGGTGGTTTGCCCTATATCCGAGACAGGTAAGTATTACTCTCCTGGAAAATAATTTTCTCTCAATTTTGTGTGATAATCAAAATACAAGGAATGACATTCTCTATGGTAAGGTAAAATTATATAAAGGCTATGGTTTTTTTCACTGTGAATGGATGCCAAATTTTGACCCACACTCACAGACTTTAAATAAATGCCCAAGATGGATTAATCTGGGTGCATTACTAGTCGAATATTTAGATTTCAAAATCTTAGAATGCATAGGGGAACATTTTGGGTCTTTTTTGGGCTGTGAAGGATTAGACAGAGAAGTTTTAAATAAGAACATCAAAATTTTAGTAGAATCTGCCATTAATTCCCCGGACTTAGAACCCACCATGTTAGTATCAAACAAGGGGGAGTGGAGCATCCATCCCACCGTCTATAATGGGGACATAAATGAAAATGATTTATGGTTGAAATCATGCCCGGAACTGGTTAAAAGTGTCGATCGAAAGGAAAACCCTCTTTCAGCACATTATGAAAAAATCATATTGAATTCTTCCCCTGTACAAGCTAATTGCCCTCTAGTGGCTAATGCAGATGAAAATAAACACAATAATACCAGTAATATCAGAGATCTTGATAAAATAATAGATGAGGCAAATTCTATAAAAGAAGAAGCCTTGGTGGAGATGTTAAAAAGAATCTCTGATTCGGTGGATTCATTGAGAATACCATCTAAAACAAAGTCAGTCGAGAACATGGGACAAGAAAATGAGGTAGATCAAGAAGAAATGTCTTCTAGAATGGCTGCAGTATTAGAAGTATTCAATAATAAAGTAGTTGAAAATCTTTCTCCGGAAGAGGAAGCTGAGAAGAGGTTTCTAATTCAGGAGCTCTTGGCTTCTATGGATGAGGAAGATAATAATGAGAATAGGGTAGGAGATATCATACCTCTCCCTAATAATGACTACACAGTAGCTCAGCCCCAGCTGGGAGAGAATGATGGAGAGGGAGTGAAAGTTTCCCAGCAAACCTTAGGGATAAAAAACATCTATGACGGAAAAAATTTACCTGACTGCGCTAAAGAAACTAAAAGTAGAGGCAGAAAATCATTGTGCGAATTAAGATTGCAGGATGGAAATGCAAAGGACCAAGGCAAATTAACAGCCTTCTTTGATGCTAGGAAGGGGAAGGGCCTTCCCACAGCCCAATGAAAATTTCATCATGGAATGTTAGGGGCATGAATGCCCCTAACAAACAGCGTCTAATTAGACGCAACATTATAAAATGGAAACATGACATCGTTCTCATACAAGAAACTAAACTGGCCCTGGTAGAAGCTGAGGCTTTTAAAAGGAAATTAGGTCTTCTTAGCTGTGAATTTGTGGAAGCCAGGGGAGCTTCTGGTGGTTTAGGAATCATTTGGAACCTGCGTAGCATATTATTTTGTCCTATAGCAGGAAACAGAAACTGGCTATTGGGAAAGGTAACTAGCAAAAACAGCAACCTCACATTTACTCTAATAAACATTTATGGCCCAATCCCAGATGTAGGAAAGCGTAGAGTTTGGTCTGAAATCTCGTTTATGATGGGGCTAGACACCTCTTCCCCTATTATTCTAGGAGGGGACTTCAATGCTATCCTAAATTTATCAGAAAAAAAGGGTGGTATTCATAAGGAACCGCAGTCCTTAAAAGATTTTAGAGAGTGGGTTGCTCGTGACAATCTGATAGATATAGAAACTAGTAATGGAGTGTATACCTGGTACAATAGAAGATTAGGCTTTACACAAATCGCAGAGAGATTAGATAGATTCCTTTTTAGGGGAAACTTGAGCAATCTAGCTGTTAACCTTTTAGCTTCGTTACTTCCATCTTCAGGATCCGACCATTATCCTGTCATCCTCAACATTGAGGGTGAGGCTACACCAAGGTGTTGCCCTTTTAAGTTTGAAAAAATGTGGATGCAAAATCCGTATTTCTATGATCTCGTCTCCAGGTGGTGGTCAGAGGTAAATTTTCAGGGATCAAAGATGTTTTGCCTAGTAAATAAACTAAAACATCTCAAGAGCAAGCTACTGAAATGGAATAGTGAAGTATTCGGTAACATTTTTGAAACCAAAATTTCATTAGAAAAAGAAATCACAGACCTTAATGAAAAAGTGTTTAGACTAGGAATGGATCAGGATAGCTTCCTCAAAGAAAAGGAGCTTCTCGAGAAATATGAGGATACGTTAACAAAGGAAGAAATATTTTGGAAACAGAAGTCAAGAGAGAATTGGCTTCAAAATGGGGACAGGAATACTAAGTTCTTTCACAACAGTACAAAAAATAGGAGGATCACTAATAGTATTCACAAGATCATGAGTAATAATGGTATACTATTGGAAGATCAAAAGGACATTGCTACAGAAGCAGTGAACCATTTTAAAACCCTGTTCAGTTCGGAATCTTCCCTTATAGACGCCAATTTAACTTTGCTTAGGAATATTCCTAAGATCATATCTGAAAACCAAAACAAAGCGCTCAGCAACAAATTTACGGAATCAGAAGTAAAAGTTGCATTGGGGCAACTTAACCCTGATAAAGCCCCCGGTCCCGATGGTTTTCCTGCTTGCTTTTTTCAAAAATGCTGGCACATTATTGGTAAGGAGGTAGTGGAAGCATTGGAAGCAGTAAGGAATTCTGGAAGTATTTTAAGGGAGATCAACAATACTTTCATCACTTTGATTCCAAAGAAGGAGGAATCAAGAAATTTTGAAGACTTCCGACCTATTTCCTTATGTAACACAATTTACAAACTTTTTACTAAAATTTTAGCTAATAGATTAAAAGGCATCCTCCCTTGCATTATTTCAGAAGAACAGACCGGATTCGTACCAGGTATATCTATCTTTGATGGCATTATTATTGCTCAAGAAGTCATGCACTCATTACAATAGAATCGATCAGCTGCTATGATGATCACATTAGACATTAAGAAGGCATATGATAAAGTTGATTGGAGATTTCTGTGTAAATGTTTAGAATCCTTTGGTTTTTCTAAACAATGGATAAACTTAATATTCGAATGCATATCATCCCCCAGGGTATCATTACTTATAAATGGTTCCCCAGCAAGCTTCTTCCAGATATCTAGAGGGATTAGACAAGGAGATCCTTTATCCCCTTTCTTATTTATCATAATGGCAGAGGGCCTTGGGAGAATCATTACTAGTGCTCGAATGAATCAGATTATTAGAGGCATTAAAATTACTGAAGGGATGGAGGCCATCACCCACCAGCAGTTTGCTGATGACACAATGCTGATGGGAAGTGCGAATAGGACTGAAGCCATGGCTTTCAAAAGGATTCTTGACATTTATGCATTAGCTTCTGGTCAGGAAGTAAACAAGAGTAAATCTGAAATCTTCTTCTTCAACACATCGCAAAGCATAGAGACAGATATTTGTAATATTTTAGGGTTTGATAAAGGGAAACTTCCTTGTAAATATCTAGGGATTCCGATGGATAAGGGAAACAATATTAATTCATTATGGAAAGGCATCTTAGAAAAGATGGATCTCAGTTTGAATTCTTGGAAGAACAAATGCCTCTCTTCGGTTGGGAGGATTACATTATTAAAAGTTGTAATGGCGGCTATACCGATATATCAAATGTCCTACCAGCAATTACCTAAAGGAGCTAGACTAGAAATGGTAAAAAAGATGAGGAAGTTCTTTTGGAATATGACATCAGACAAAAAGAAATTTGCTTTAATTTCTTGGGATAAAATTAGCCAACCTATCAGTATAGGGGGTGTTGGCATCAAATATTTGGGGGTACAAAACATGGCTCTGGGGGCGAAGTTAGTCTAGAAAATGTACTCGGAACCTGATCTTAAATGGGTAAGGATCCTCAAAGCAAAATATCTCACTAACTCCAACCCTGATAGTATACTGAGGACGGAAATACTACCCAAGGGATCCAAAGTCTGGAATTTTATGCTAGAATGTAGAGAGGTGATCAGCAATTATCTAACATGGGATATTGCGGAAGGATCTGAGGCACTATTCTGGGAAGACTCTTGGGGGGGCTATACAGCCTTAGACAAAATAGGTATAAGCGAAGATGTTATAGAACATTGCAAATCAATCAGGGGTAGATTTGTTAAGGATTATATCAAGCTAATCTCCAATGATCCCGCTTTGGGTTGGGAGTGGAAACCCCTTGATGAGTTGAACTTGACAAATGTAGACAAGGAAATCCTCTGGAATAATTTGAGGCATAGGCATTTATCATTACATAGTGGGAAAGACAGGATAATATGGGCGGGTAGTTCTTCGGGCATTTATAAAGCCAAAGAAGGATATTCACTTTTAAAACTTAGACGAGCTGTAACAATCCTAATATTCCGATTAGCCTATGCTGGAATAACATTGGTCTCCCCAAAGCAGGAATCTTCTCATGGGCAGCTTTCCAAAAAAGGATTCTTACCTCAGATTGGTTCTCAAAATTAGGATTCTTGGGACCATCGAGATGTCCTCTATGCGAATCAGAGGAAGAAAATGCGGATCATTTGCTTCTCAATTGTAGTTTCAGCCAAAGATGTTGGGACTGGCTTTGCTCTAGCCTAGGTTGGCAGACTCCGAGACCTAGGGACATTTCTGAATGGCTGCTTAGTTGGCAACCTCCTCACACAAAGGATATTTATCACTTAGTGTGGACAATAGCCCCGGCAATCCTCATTTGGGAAATATGGAAGGAGAGAAACAGGCGAATCTTTAAAGAATCAAAATTGAGGGTAGAATCCCTTCTAAATAAGATCGAGGTAACAATTGTGGAAAAAGTCAATAATAGACTAAGACATACACAGGAAAAGTCTATTAATTTAACCAGATGGGATGAGGTACTTCGTTCTAAATGGATGGGTTTGATAATTCCCCCGTTTATTGGGATTGGAGGTAGACAGGCTGAGTTAGATAGGAAGCTAACAAAATGGGCACCCCCCCGAAAGGGCTGGGCTAAGCTAAACTTTGATGGTGCTTCCTGTGGGAACCCTGGTGTAGCAGGTATAGGGTGTGCTATTCACCAAGATAACGGAGTACTAATAGCTAGCATTAATAAGCCCATAGGTGAGGCTACAAACAACATGGTTGAGTTTACAGCGTTGAGGGAGGGATTGATTATAGCGAAATCACTCAAGATTAAAAATCTGGAAATTGAAGGTGATTCGACCTTAACTATAAATGCAATCAGGACTAGGGAAGTGTCAAACTGGAAACTGAAAGCAGAATTAAAAAGAATCCTGGATTTGATCAAATACTTTGAGGAAACTTCAGTTAAACATATTTATAGGGAAGGTAATACTATAGCAGACAAGTTAGCCAATTTAGGGGCAGATGGCAATTCGTATGTCTATAGGAAGGGAAATCCCTCAGATTAATTTTAGGTGATGGCCGTGTCACTCCTCCATCTTACTCCTCTCCAAGCCCCTCATTTATAAGTTCTAGGAGGTGCGGTCACCGTTTCCTTATATCAGCATTTTGGTATTAAGCTTCAGATATATATATATATATATACATATATATATATATACATATATATATATATATACTCTCATATATATATATATATATATATATATATATATATATATATATGTATATATATATGTATATATATATATATATATGTATATATATATATATATATATATATATATATGTATGTATATATTTATATATAATCACATATGTATTTATCATCGGGTATTTAAGGATTGATTCATGTTTTATAATGTATTCATATATATATAAATATATACATATATATATTCATATATATATATATATATATAAATATATACATATATATATTCATATATATATATATATATATATATATATATATATATATATATTCATATATATATATATATATATGTATATATATATATATATGTATATATATACATTCATATATATATTCATATATATATATACTCATATATATATATGTGTGTGTGTGTGTGTGTGTGTGTGGGGGGGGGGGTGTAAATAGAAACACACACAATTTCACACACACATATATACATATATTTATATACAGAAACAATATATATATGTGTATATATATATATATATATTTATTTATTTATATTTATATCTATCCGTATTTGAACTTTCATATATTTGTTTGTATATTTCTCTCCTCACTTGTCCCTAGACACCCAATTCTGTGTGTGGGTGAAATAGGGATGTTTCAGGCGAGAAGAGAGGAGATTGGAAGTAGCCTTGTATTCCTGCTCTGGCTCATGCAGGTCTCCCCTCCAAAACTAGTAGACTGGGTCAAGTTTTACCTGGACAGCGAGGGAATTGACATCAATGTGGAATCTATTATGTCTTCTAATGACAATAAGGGACTGACAGGTTATGTGTCTCCGTGCTAAGACTATTGGTTTCTTGAAATTTGGTATTTAAGTCCCTTATTCTATGCATCGGATAGTGTTGGTTATCATTTTAACATAGGTTATAAGCCTTTTGTTAATACGGGACAGATATCTTGGTTACAGTTACGTTGGTAATATGGTAGTAGAGGTTTTATAGAATGCCATAGTGTTTGACATCTCTGTGGATTTTGAGGTGCCCTTTTTTGACCGTAAGGGGTTCAATCGGGTTCTTACAAACTACTGAGGACTGGGTTGCATGTTTTCTTTTTAGTTGTATTGTGGAGGGAAGAAGAGGATAAGTCTAGGCTTAGATATGGATACAGATATTTAGAAGGATCTATATATGATATGCCTCTGGATAGGCTCTTTGCTCTTTTGTTGTTTCATTCCTTTTTCCATACATATATATTTTTGTGTGCATCTGTATATATTCATAACAATTCTGTCAGACTCAATGATAGATTATCTCGCATATAGGCATATCAATATACATACATATGCATATGAATATATTTATGTTTTGGTGAATCAGATGTCTGCAGAGTTAGAAGTAATTAAGGAACTGACAGAAATTGATCCTTTTCATTTGTGTAGGCAGAATTGTAGCCTGGATAATCTCTTAAATTGAAACCCAAAAGGTTAAGATGGTTTCAAGCTAAGGGATATCCAGGCTATAATCCTCTTACATAAGATAGAAAAGATGTTATTATTCATTGAATGATTGTTGCAAGTTATTATGTTTACTATGCTTCTAACAGTCTGGCAGAGTAAGATGCAATAAGGTTTTACAGATTCGGGATACAGGACAAAAGTTAAAGCTCGAAGTATAAAAGGATTCGCCAAAACTGAGAGGATGGATCCAACCGGGAAAAGATTTGCAAGATTTTATGTATAGAAAGAAACTAAAATGTCTATAAAAGGCAGCCTCTATTCTCAGAAGAGGAATTGTAAAAATTACAGTTGCTTATGATATCTGATCCCATAAGGGATCTGGGCTAGACCGGAGGTTTTCTTATCTCCATTCTTTCCTACCGGTGCCCACACTGAATGGAGATGTAATATTTTTTATAAAAGAAATAAAATTTGGCTTCGGCCTTTTATCGATCAAAAAAAAAAAAATTCAAATTTAAAGTTTAAAATTAAGTGGTTAATTAAGAGAGCCCTAATTTTTAAATTTAAATTAATTCTCAAATTTCTACATTTCAAATTTAAATTTTAAAATTAAGAGGTTATTTTTACAAGGCCCTAATTTTAAATTGAAAATCTCTTTTGGATAATTTTAAATTTAAATTGAGAGATTGTTTTTGCATAATCCTAATTTTAATTATAAATTTCCTAGGAGGTTAAATTATTACTCATTATTGTTTCAATCAATTTGCTTATTTAATTGAATAATTATTTTTCTACAATTTGGCATTATTCAATTATTTTGCAAGTTCCAAATTTCATTTCATATTTTTCAAAATTAAAAATACAGAATTTTTTTTTTTTAAATAATAATAAAAAAATAAAATCTTGTTATAGGCATTTTGTATGATTGCATGCTTTAGTTCATTTCATTGCAATAGTTAGCATTTCTTTTCAAAATGTCAAATTACTCTTTGCAAGATTATTGTGCCTTTGACAATCCATTTGCTTATAATGACTATCCTTTTGAAGAAGTATATAGTAGGGAAGAACTTGAGGAGGCCCTTGATGGTTTCCTTTATCGTAAGCCTTCTAAACCATCCTTTTGCCAAAGGTTAATCAACATAATGCGTAAGCCATTTAGTAGTGATGTGGTGGATGAAACTTTGATGAATTCATCCTTCCCTATAAATCATCCTTTAAATCTCCAACAATTCACAAGGATATTGCCATGCATGACAATCCACTTTAGGAACCTTTACCTTCTATCAATCCTATTTATGAAGAAGCTTTTGTGATAAAAGAAGTTGATGTGGTGGACAATCCTCTTTATCAAGCTTTAGCTTTTACAAATGATACCCTAATGAACCATGATAATTCCTCTCCTAAATTTTTTCTTGTTCATGAGGATACTTTGGTGAAAGAAAAGATTATTAACACTCCTTTTACAACTCTTTCTCTTAAGGATGAAGTTTTGAAAATTGATGTTGATTGTTCTCCTAAAAAGTGTCTTTCCTATAAGAATACCTTAGATCAAGAGGATGATATCATAAACACCTTCCTTGATGTCACTTTACCTTCCATACATCAAATCTCTCCTAGAGAATAAGTGTTGATGTACATTGATTTACCCTCTTCCAAATTTGGTCCTTCCAATGAGGGCACATTGGTGTAAGAAGAGGTTATGAGCACTTGTTTCAAAGATCTCCCTCCTAAAGATGAATCTTTGAAGAATGATATTTATCATAAATTGTACCTCCCCCGTGAGGATAATTTGGCGCAAGAGGATGAAATCATTAGCAATTTCCTTAATGCTCTCCCTTATAAAGATGTATCATTGGGGAACAAAGAGATCAATCAAGTCAATATCATTCATGTTTCTAGTTATGAGAAGTCTAAATCCAAGGAATCTCCCAAAATCCTAAAAGTTGCAAAACACATATGTGAAAGAGATTCTATGGAAAGACAACTAGAACAAAACTATGGCTCTGAAATACATCAAACATTTAATGCTTGTGTCAAAATAGAGATCATAATATTCTTCTCACTTCTATTTCTTCCCCCTCTCACCCTAAGAAGGACATTGATAAGGATCTTGTTGAGAAAATCTGTGGTATCTTAGCAAAGATCTCCCTTTGGGACTTGACTCAAACTTCCCCTTCATACCTTAGCTTAATCCAAGAAGCATTTCATAAAGTGGTTCCTCATCCTTCTTCTAAACAAAATGATATCATATTCTCACACGATGAACTACCTTCTATAGAGGTTATAAATAGAGATTATCCCCTTATTATTACTCCTCGCAATTATAATCAAAACATAAAAGGTACCTTAATTGATAATGGGTCAACACTTAACATTTGTCGTATTGACTTATTAGACAAGATAAATTGGGATCATTCTTCTATTCAACCTTATCCTCTTTGTGTTCGTGGCTTTTATAATGTTCCTAGAGACACACTTAGTATAGTCATATTACCTATCAAATTAGGAACCGTGACTTTACCTACTCCTATTCATGTCATGCCCAACCATCTTAATTATAACCTTCTTCTAGGTAGACCATGGATCCATGTTATGAAATAAATCCCTTCTACTCTTCATCACATAGTCAAATTCATATATCATAATGAACTTCACACAATCAAGACCAATCTTAATCCTTATGATGTTGTTCACGATGAAGTAGGATGCCTTTCTCCCTTTAATACTATGATTCCTTCAATAACACAATATCCTATTAATGATGCCTCTTTAGCATAGGATTGTGATACATTAGACTCTATGCCTTCCTTTAATGGTATAAAATCCCTCAATCTAAGGAGGAATCCTTGAAGGATTCTTGTGCATATCATTTATCCAAACTTCTTCTAAATCAAATCTCACCTCTCCTTCCAACACATGTCTTGATGATGTTTTTGATACTAGGAATGAATCCCCTCTAGAAATTTCAACATCTATGCATGGACACAATTAATATGGTTTAGGATGTGTGCAACAAATTTTTGATGATCATTAGAAATCTACACCACACTTTTCCCAAGAAGATCTAGGTTTCTAGAGTCCTCCTTTGTCGACATCCCCTTCCCCATTATCTAATTCATCTATGTCTTCTTGCAACTTCTCATCACAACAAGAGAGTATTTTGTATGAGCTCATTAAAGCCAACTTGATTACTCTCCCTTTAAAGAATCAAAGAAATAATCGTAAGAAAAATCAACATGATTCTTCTTTTTGCAAGTATCATCAAATCCTCGGCCATGCCACTAATCAATGTCATGATTTAGCAAATAAAATTCAACAATTTATTGTAACCGGTACCATTAAAATACTAGATGGCAATGAGTTGGACTCTCATATTTTTTCTTTCACATAACATCTAAGTACCTATTATGTTTCTCCTTATTATGTGACATTGGTAGCTTACCTATTGGGGGCTCATTGTCATTCATTTTGGTACAATTTCAAGTGCAATCACACATTGGTAGCAACATAATAGTATTTTTATTCTTTTCTCCATGCTTGGGGTGCAAGAATAGCATTTAAATCATCCTTTCTCACTTTCCCTTTGCGAAGTGGAGCCTTTTTTAAGGATCTCTTATTGATTGTGGAGGTGTATATCCTTGTTGAGGATCTCCTTCCTATTATTGGAACATGTATCCTTAATGATGATCTTATCCTTGCCTCATAAGTGCATATCCTTAATTGGATCTCTTCCTTAATGTTGAAAGTCTATAATGATTCATTAAATTCTTCTCTTTATTGATTGGTATCTTTTATAATGAACCCTTCTATATTTTGATATGCATCCCTACTAAGGATATTTTGCTTATTTTAGAAGAGTGTTCCTTTTATAGATGATCTCTCTTTGGTGTCCTTGACTCCATGCTTTGGGGGAAAGATTAATTTTTCAACTCTCTCTCTCTCTCTCTCTCTCTCTCTCTCTCTCTCTCTCTCTCTCTCTCTCTCTCTCTCTCTCTCTCTATAAATATTGCCTTTTTCATTTGTTTAGTTGTATCTTTCATAATTTGATGTCATTTCTTATAAGCGTGTATACATTACTTGTTTGAAATGATGCATCTTTTATGAATAATCTCTCCTTAGTGGAAGTGTGCAATCCTAGGAATCCACTTTGGAGAAGGTGTGTATTCTTAGTCCTCTTATCCTTCCAAGATGTCATCTTTATTAAAGATCTCGTCTACTCTTGGAGGTAGATATATTTATGCAAATATCTCTTCATCCTCTGTTAATCATGCATCCCTTGAAAGGATCCATTTACACTTATTGCAAAATATCTCTTCCTTTATTAAAGAAAAGAAGCCTACTCGGGAGTGTTTCTTTCTATCTTGGAGTGCATGCATAATTGATTAGCAGATATCTCCTTGGTGTTGAAGGTGGGTATCCTTGTTTCTATCTACCTTAATACATCAACATAGGACTATGTTGACATCTTAAGGGGGGGCATATATGCGGCCTCCTTGTTGCATTTTTTACTATCAATTATCAATATGGGATTGTTGCATACTCATGTTTCATCCCTAGTTTGTCCATCATTCATGGGATTATTGCATCCTCATGCATAATCCTCATTTCATTTATATGGGATTGTTGCATCCTCATGCATAATACTCATTTCATTTATCAATATGATATTTTTGCATCCTCATGCTTCGTCCTCATTTTATGCATCATTACATGTCTTAAACAGGTTGAAGCGCACTCAAAAATAGAGAAAATACTCTTACACGGGGTGCTATACACTTGAAACAAGACATCACTTGCACACACACATGAGGATGGGTGGAACTAGCTAAAAACAACTAGACTACTCTTACTCTCCTCCCCACATGGATCACCTAGATAAAAATATCTAGGGGCGAGTAGTCCATGCCCTCTCTCATCATTCTTCTCATGGATCACTAGGATAAACACATCTAGTGTGTATTCATGATCTCTCTTCTTCCTCTCATGAACTCATAGTTTTTATTTTGATAGTTCATGGATGATGCTTTCTTTTCTCTTTTATGTGATCGCTTGTTTTCACGAGATGGCATTTTTTAAGAATGATATTAGTTGTTGAGACATTTTGATGTTGAGGTCTCTTCGGCTAATTGACTTGAGGTCTTGTTTTTGGTTCTTAGCTTTTGTCATGTGTCTTTTGTGTCTTTTGCCTTTGTTTTTCCTTTTGTCTTTTTTTTCCTTTTTCTGTCTTGTTTTGTGTGCCCTTGCATATGTTTGAGTGAGTTAAGATCCTAAGATTGGGGGCTTGGTTCCTCGAAATTAGCGATATCTTATACTCCTTGCGATTTTGCTCCACATTCCTCATCTTCTTCATCTCTCTTTCTTCTACTTTACCATGAGTATTTGTGTAATCGCATGCTCCCGCTAAAGTGGGGGCTAAATGTAGCATCCAAAAATTGCACCCCTTGCCATTTTGACCGCATTTGGGGCCCTCACCTTAGCGGTCTCATCCTCATGATTGATTGGAACCTATTTGTGCCTCCCCCATGCAATAAACATCATATTTACACACTTTACCTTGTTGGGACCCCTTTTCTTTGCCCTAAATTGGGGTAGGACCAGGGCCCCATGCCATGGTCCTCCTCAATGGGCCCTAATTTGAACCCTTGGCCCTATCTCAAATTTAAGCGGGAAACTTTTCCCAATATTGTCCTATGTCAGAAAATTAATATGTTTGATGACAAGAAAGTATATAAGGAGGTCTTCCCCTCTCATTTGGGCATAAGGCAATAATGTGGAGATGATCATAAGGCAAGGAGACTACATTCAAGCATTCAAGCATTCATCATCAAGCATTATTCAAGGCTGCATATTCTTCATCTATCCAATTGGAGCAACATTACATCATTCATTTACAAGCATGTGTGTGTGATCAAGGTTTTGTCATGTTAATGTCATTTCATACAACATGTGTGATTACATTCAAGAAGAAAAGCATCATTATCAGTCACTGCAGATCTAAGGTATACCTATCCATTATTTACTTCAGTATTTCCAATATTTCATTAAAGGTTGATTCGAAACCGGGGTTTGACCAAAGGCAAACCCCTATTCCCAAACCCTTTCTTCTTATTTTTGTGTGCAGGAAGTAAGTGTACAGTTGTACTTCTGGAATTAAGCTTTATTTGCAGAGATGGAAAAACCCTTTTCAATGTGCGGAAAGTTCAAAGGACTGATAGGAGGGCGACCTATTCCAGACACATGGTTCATGCAACTTTTGGTAGATTTTACAGAGCATAGTAGAATCATCTCAAACTTCTCAAATCCAAGTGCACAATGAAGTCTTGAATCTATAGCTCATTGTTTCCGCATATTTTATCTCCAATTCCAGCATTCTACCTATTTCAACAATTCAACTTACAAAAGAGGAAAACCCAAATGAATCCAATCCACTCAGTATTCAATCCTTGTCTCATTTAGGTTTGGATCTAGTGGATTCATCTCCTATTTTGAATGTAAAGTCGTCCAAGTGAAAATTGCCTTAGTAATTTATGTTGGCTATTGACACTCATCCGGTTTAGTTGTGTTGTCACTAATGGAAACACACATCATTTTGGGTTGGACACTTAACCGGTACTCACCAGTATTCATGATTTAGCAACCGACAATCAAGTCATCCGACAGAAAAGGGAAACTGGCAAACTAGGAATCGGTATATGAGGCCGACATAGGAGATTGATCTGACGGGTATACACGGCAACAATCAGTAGCATCGGTCACGAAGTTTAATGTATTTATATTTGTCTATGATGACATGTAAATAAATTGTTATATCATTGTAAGCCAACATAAGGCATTCATGTTTATGTTTGGGAAGGGTATTTAAGTCAATCCGGTTAGGTTAATTTGGATATACATATAGAGAGAAGGAATATATAGTGGTGTGAAATTGTGCAAGCAATGTTGCTCGAGTGGATGAAAATATAATATTATGTAGTTAGTCTTGGCTATTGGTTTAGAGGTTTGGGATGTGAAGTAAGTTATTGGTAAAGGAGGACACAGTGAAAACTGGTATAGACAGTGCTTGAACTGGAACTCATCCAGCATAGCAGATGCATTCTCAGAGTTTAGAATTTTGTGTTTGGAGTCTGTGAGGCTCCTTTTGTGATGAGTAGTGTGGTCTAGGCTATTGGCCTTCCTGCATGTGTAGGCCCCTATTATAATATTTATTCATTTGGCTAGTGGATAGATATTGTGGGTCACCAATCCCACCGTGGTTTTTCCTCTTTGAGGTTTTCCACGTATAAATCTTTGTGTTATGGTGTATGTTCTTGTGGTGGCATCATTTCTACTTACTGTTATATTCTTTTATGGTTACCGGTTACTGAAATACTTTATTAATAAGGTTAAAATTGATCTCACCGATAGAACACTGATTAACCCCCCCCCCCCCCCCCTCTCAGTGTTCTTGGATTCCAACAATTGGTATCAGAGCTTGGTACCTTGGAGTAAGTCTAACAACTTAAGGAAGATCTTGAATCCGGAATCCATGGAGATGAGTATGAAGAAACAACTTGAAGATTATGATGTTGAAAGGATGAAGAACTTGAAGTTGCAAGATGAGTTGAACTCTGCAAAGGAATTCATTCTTATCCTTTAGGAGAGGTTGTCATCTACTCAAGCTAGAAGGAAGGAACTTTTACAAAATCAGGATGATGAAGAAAAGAATGCCCTTAAAGAACAATGTTAGAAGTCATGTCAGGAGAAGAGTGTCATGAAGAATGAAATACAAGCCCTAACTATGAGGATGTCCAAGGATATTGAAAACCAGAAGAAGAATGCAGAAAATATTGGAAAATCACTGAAAGACAAATATGAGGAATGCATTAGGCTGGCACATGAGAATGATATGTTAAGAACTGAACTGGTGCAAACCCATAATAATGAGTAGGAGTTGGAAAGATTGATAACAGTCCTAAGAGGAGATTTGGGTACTAGAAATGAATACAAAGACAAGTTTAAGGACAGTTCTGCAAATCTTGATGAGCTATTGAAGGATCAAAGGTGCAAGGGAGACACTAGAGGTCTTGGATTTGAGCATGGACAAAGCTTTGGTACTACAAATGAAGTTGAAGCAACCGATTAGAAGGAGAACCCACCTGTCAACCGGAACCAAAAATCACTAGTAAGGCAACCCAATGCACATAAATTCAATGTTAGATGTTTTGTTTGCAATAAATTTGGCCATATGGCAAGACATTGCAGAAATAGAGAAAATCACAACAATAATGCAGTTCCTGGTCAGTGTTCAAATTGTAAGAAGTATGTTCATAGGAGAGAAGATTGTAGAATGAATGTGAAATGTCATGCATGTGGAAAGTTTGGACATATGGCTAATCAATGCAGGTCAAGGAATGATCGAGGATACAATAAAGCAATTCAAAAAAATAATGTCACTTGCTATGCATGCAACAAAATAGGACATATTACTAAATTCTGCAGAAGCAAGATCAATCCGATAGGAAATGATGAGAAAGGAAAACAAAAGGTTGATGATATCCAGAAGAAGCATGAGAAGAAATGGGTTAGGAAATTTGAAGATCAACCGACAGAGATAAACAACCCGATTACTCAACCGGTAGAGCAGAATGCTCCTGCACCAGCAGGAAACTCATCCAGTAACTAAGGCATTAGCCTTAGGGGTAGGAAAATTAATGATAGATCTTGCATTACCCCTGGTAGCGATCTAAAAGCTTGTTTCAGATCTTGGAGAAGTCGGTTTGAAGTTTTTTTGGTACTGAGATTATGGATTTTGAATCCTGTATGATAAGCCGACACACATTTATGTCAATGTGAAATTAGGGTTTTCACAGAATAAGAGGGAAATGTAGATTCATTTCTGATCACACAACATTCAGAGTGAAGCAGAGCGAGTTCAAGGTGATTCAAGGTGATCGAGAGCATTTTCAAGAGAATTTAAGTGCATTTAGAGCAGATTTTCAAGAGCTTTCACCGACGAAGGTTGTGAGGTATTTTATTAGTTTCCATGCTATCTTTTGTTTACAATGGCTTCTGGATCAGCTCTCACTCTGATAGGTTTGGATAACCTTATTGTTGTTGACATCAAGGATCGTCCACGCCTAGTTTTCAAGAAATGCCCTCAGATTTTGAAGGTCAATGATTCAGTCGATGCATTTTCTAGGGTTCCAGATGAAGTTTTGTATATTGAAGATGTTCGTGCATATATCCACTGCACTCTGGAGGACTTAGGTTCTACTGAAATCAAAACAATGTACATGACAAATCTATTAGATAGGAAGGGATCGATGAAACCAAAATTCCAAATTATGAAGGATTAGGGTTTCATGGACATTTTGGAGATGCCAGAATTTGAATATGAAATGATCTGGTATGTGCTGAGCCGTGTCCACGGGGAATTCATGTGGCTAGACCGACCTTACAAAATCACCAAGGAGGCTATTCGTGTAATCATCGGTTTGCCCCAGACTAGTTAGACTCCCAAAAAGAAGAAAATATCTAACAATGAGGTGGATAAGTTAACTGGTGCAAATTTTTGACAACCAATCAATGAGGATAAGCACTATCAGAGACAAAGTTGTTCAATTTCTTAGCATGATCATCGGTTACAAGGTAACCCAATCAAACTGATTGAACATTGTTTTCAGTTCATGCATTTATTGTGCTCATAAGATGGTCAAATAAAATGATAGGTATGATCTCTGTCAATGGATGTGTGAAGAGCTTATCTTAAACCTAGGGAAGATTAAGGGTACAAAGAAAGCTATTTTCCGATATGGCAACCTTGTTGTCTTCTTGATGCTTTTCTTTCTGAATGAGTTACCGGGATCTGGTAAAACACAATGGGCATTTGATATGCTGGTAGGGAATAAATAAAAGATTCTATAAGAGGCTTGGGATAGGACAAAGAAAGAGACTTCATTTTATGGGGTTATTTCAAATCTTTTTAGAAGACAATGAAGAGAGAGAGAGTGCCTGTGCATATTGTTGATAAGTACTCTACAGAAATCTTCTTTATGGTTAAGAGAGATGAAACATTGATGGAAGAAATGCAACCATGAAATATATGGATCACTAAGATAGGCTATGAGGTTGATGCTGAGATATTGGACTTATCTGCCAAGACTCTTATTGATGCCCTGGTTCATGAAGCTGAGAAAACCTTTGGGACAACAAAGAAAAAGGAATCTAAAGTTCAGATAGGTTTTAGCAATAAGAAGAGGGAAGTCAAAATCAAGAAGGTTGGGGAAGCTATGGAGAAGATGTCCTCTGAAATCAAACAGATCATTGGACTCGTAGAAGGGTCGTCTCCGGCAGCAATTCAAACTCCACCGACAGCACCAGCTAGCAAGGGTGTATTGAAGAGGAAGAAACTAGAAACTTATATTGCCCCTATTGAATCTAGTTCAGATACTGATGTTGTGCTCTCAGATATTCCCAAGACTTACATCATGATATAGAGGAAGAAGCCTAAGGAAGGAAAGAAATAGAAAGTAAAGGTCACTCCTTCGGCAGTGCCAAAGAAAATTTTGAAGGAGAGGAAACCCACACAAAAGAGGAAACCGGTTAAAGAGTCTACTTCTACTCCCGGTAAGAAGAAGAAATTAGATATAGATATGGCTCTCGAATCCGGTAAGAGTATTGAAGTCATTCCTCCTCTCTCAGTTGCTGAATTGATTGATCAAATAACTAAAGATGGAATTTTGAGTAATATCCAACATTACTATGTACATATGGATGATAAGGAGCAAATGGAGATTGAGGAAGCAGTTTTGTTATAGTTAGATATATATAAGAAGGGATTACTTGAGATTGAAAATCAAATACCGGGAGATTTGTACAATAAGCTAGATGCTAGGAGATTGTCTGCAGTTGAAGAGGATAAATATATAAAGATGCATGAACTATTGATTGTATGTGGTGCAATAACTGATGAGGAGTTGCAACAGTGTCTAGAATATACAAATAAAACAATTTTCAGGAGAAGACATCGACATGTGAGTCTAATGGTAGGTAGAGTAAAGGAAATAGTTAAGGAGACCCACGAGGCATGGGTAAAATTCTTTGTAGATAAACCTGATTTCTTTACTCCATCGGTATTCCCTCCTAAGTTTGGTATTTAAGATATCTCAATTGATGGTAAGGGGAAAGGTATATTAGGTTTGGATTCACCAATTTTGGAACAAAAACTAACAAAGGATATTCCTCTGGTAGTATCACCTATACATAATATAGAGAAACTGGTAGATAACATTGAAGTTGTGCATGATAAGTAGGATACACCAGAACAGAACATTCCGGATATAGAGGTTATTGATGTAGATACAGAAAATAAACAGGCTGAGGATATTGAACCTCCAGCAAAAAATGTACATGTAGAAGAGGTTAAGGTTGAGCAGGTTACTGCACCAAGTGGCAAAGCCACCAGTGCTAGTCAGCAGGTTGGAGAGTCTAGTAATTCATTATTGGCACTTGGCTCATCCGGTCAAGTTGATTTTGGATAGAGGAATACTGAGCAACTGAGTAGTTTTGAATTGATGTATGTTGCAACTTAGAAGTTAAGGAAGGAAGGAATAGAAGAAAAGCAAGTCATTGAGGAAGCCATTCCGGTTCTGCAGCAACTAGTTCCAGGATACACTAGTCTGGTAGCTAGCCCCTCTAGTAAGCTTAAGAGTTTGACTAAATGCATTGCAAAAGAGTTTCAAACTCTTCAACAGATATCAAACCGGCAATTAATAGAGAGATACAATGTAGCTAGGAAGGTCACCTGTGACAATATGATCATATCAGACAAGGTGAAGATAGCAGAGCAATTAACAAAGATTGATGAGGCTCTTAATCAGTTCAGTTGCATATATAGGTCTTGTACTAACATTGACAAACTAACAGCTAACCTGGAGGTAAAAATAAAAGTGGAAAAGGCCCAGTTGGAACATCTGGCTAACAATTTTGATGGTACTCAATCATTGACCATCGCTATTGATGGTTAAATTTTGGTTATAGAATATGAGATATCAGCCTTGGAGAAAGATATGGATAGGTTAATCCGGCGAGCTAGGGAATTGAGAGGATTGGTAAGTCCCCAGTTGAACACTTTGTTACTTCATAAGCGAGAAAGTTCAGAATTGGTGAATAAACCCACACCGACAGACCTAACCGAAGAAGAACTTTATGCATTCATTCTTGATGGGTTTGTATCTATTTTGGGAACATTGAAAAATGGTTGGGATACTTAGGATTTTTGAAGGGTGCTTACCCAGACATATTCAAGTACATCTAGATCCAGTAAACACATTTTGATTTCATTCTTTCATTTAGTTGCCTTGCCTTTGTCATTGATGTCAAAGGGGGATTGGTTGTTGTGAAAAATGTTAAGGGACATAAGAAGTAATGTATAGCTTAGGGGGAGCAAGGTCATTTTTGGGAGGAACCAAGACAACACTTTGGAGATCCATTTTTCACATGAGTGTTACCATCAATGCCAAAGGGGGAGATTGTTGGCTATTGACACTCATCTAGTTTAGTTGTGTTGTCATTAATGGCAACACATGTGATTTTGGGTTGTACACTTAACCAGTACTCATTGGTATTCATGATTTGGCAACTGGCATTCAAGTCATTTGATCGACAAGGGAAACTGACAAACTAGGAATCGGTATATGAGGCCAACATAGGAGATTGATCCGACAATAATTAGCAACATCAGTCATGAAGTTTAATGTATTTATTTTTGTCTAGGCCGACATGTAAATAAATTGTAATATCATTGTAAGCCAACATAAGGCATTCATGTTTATGTTTGGGAAGGGTATTTAAGTCAGTCCAGTTAGGTTATTTTGGACATACATACAAAGAGAAGGAATATATAGTGGTGTGATATTGTGCGAGCAATGTTGATCGATTGAATGCGAATATAATATTCTATAGTAGATCTTGTTTATTGGTTTAGAGGTTTGGGATGCGAAGTAAATTACCTGTAAAGGAGGACACAATGAAAACCGGTACAGATATTGCTTGAATTGGAACTCATCCAGCATAGCAGATGCATTCTCCGAGTTCAGAATTTTGTTTGTAAACTAGTATTTGGTGTTTGTAGTTAGTGAGGATCTTTTTGTGATGAGCAGTGTGCTCTAGGTTGTTGGCCTTCTTGCATGTGCAGGCCTCTATTATAATATTTATTCATTTGGCCAGTGGATAGATATTGTGGGTCACCCATCCCACCATGGTTTTTCCTCTTTGAGTTTTTCCATGTATAAATCTCTGTGTTATGGTGTATGTTCTTGTGGTGGCATCATTTCTACTTATTGTTATATTCTTTTATGGTTACCAGTTATTGAAATACTTTGTTAATAAGGTTAAAATTGATCTCACCGGTAGAACACAGATTCACCCCCCCGCCCTTAATGTTCTTGGATTGTACAACAATTTCTCCCTTCCATGTGGTGAATTTGCTAAGCTCAAATTTTCCACTTTACACAACTGAAAATGAAACCCTTCAATCCAAGTTTGACATATCATGCATATATGTATGGATATGTATATGCATATATGTATGTACATGTCTTTATGTACATGCATGTTTCTACATAACTTACAACTGAAAATGAAACCCTTCAATATATGTACATGTAAATATATGTATGTACATGGATACACATTTATATGTACATGTGTATACATATATGTATGTACACGTATTTCAGTAAATGTATGTATGTACATTTAGACATGTACACGTGTGTGTCTACATGATTGAATGTACATATATGTATGTACATAGGGGAGAGGAGCCAGAATGTGTGCACCCTAACTTTGGGGGACCATATCACAGGCCACGTGGACCCACATACCAAATTTGACTGCTGGCCAACTAGACTGTTGAGTTGGCTACACTAAATCAAAATTATGTATGTGTACATATATCAAGAGGGAAAAACTTGCAAAAATCAAAATACATTTAGGGGAGGAGGCCATGACTTGAAAGGTTTGCACAATTTGAACAAGTACCCACGTAGATTGAACAATACAGTACAATCTGCACAATTACAAGATTTACATGAAATGTGTAGACCATGAGTGAATACCAATTTTTGTCACACTATTGCAATCAACCATGTGCTGCATGCACAAAATCTCCTTTGCCTTCTGATTGCAATTGTCAAAGTCCTAAACAATGAGGACAAGTCATCATTTGAAACCTTTGTACTCTTGAATTATGTTGCATTGAAACATTCAAATCGAATGGTCTATGCAGCACAATTCACAAGTATAAAGGTCTTCAAATGGTTGTGTGTTCTCGTTGTAGTCGATCATGGAGATCAATACTTGTAAGATGAAAACCATGTGTTCGAGGCAGGTGTATTGAATGTTTTTGTGGTCGAAACATGCAAGTAGTTGTCACGAACCCTATTTTTCCATAATTATTTAATTAGGAAAATAATGTTTATTTTTCGCAAATGAAATTGAAATGAAATGAAATTGGAATTGTTAATGAAATAAGATAGGATATCGAATGCACTAAAATGATTTATATACAATTGAATGATCAGTAATAATTTCTATTACAAAATTGGGATCGTCGCTACTAATGAGCAACTGAGTGCAAGTGAATGCAAGAACAGGTGAATGCAAATGAAGGCAAGAGCATGGTTCAGGTAGAGTTGTCTTAGCTCTTGTATTTCATTAGAATAGATGGAATCTCTCACACACCACATTAGGATTTATAATTTGCATCTTGAAAAGATGGATGATTTAAATAACCTTATTTGAGTGTTTGTTTAAATTGGAATAACGAATTTGGAATGAGTAGAAGATTGATTTAAATATGTTTATACATGTGCATTTATTGCAAGATTTGAATGGTGATTGAATTAAATCCAAGTTGCATGAGTGAATTTTAAATATTATGTCTTATTTTAAAGTAAGATTGTTTTGTTAATGGGTTAGATATGAATATTGATCGTAAGTTTATACGTTCTTTATGTGCAGATATGTATAAATGTATGAAATATCGTACTTATGAGTTTACTTTGGTAATTTGATAATAGTATAACATATATATGTATATGAGATATTGATTCAATCATATACATATATATCTATAGAATTATATCCAATCATCGTGAAATTTGATTACTTCATGAATTTTGTTCTATCTATTCATAATCATTTGAGATTAAATATATATATGTATCTAAGTTCTAATGATAATTTGATCGTGGACTTATAAATATGTATGTAATTATCGAACATGTAAATAGATTTGTGGAATTAAATTATTCTATGAAAATCGATATTATATATATATATATATATATATATATAAAATCATAGGAATTATTTATTAAAGAACATGTTAATGTTAATATTTTATATATATAAATAATCATTGGAAAGTGATTTAAATTGAAACCTAACAACCGAAAAGGATGGTTTAATAAATGCTAAGTGAATGTGAGGGAGGTCAATAGTAATATCGACCACTCTCCATATTCATAGGGAGGGGTCGGCATTACCATCGACCACTCCTTCCTTTTATTTAAACACCAACCACGTTGCAGAACAATATGGTAGTGGGCAGGTTTAAAGGAAGTTGCATGAATTAAGGCAGGCGTGGTGTAAAGGGATTCAACACATCTCTGACTACCCCCCCCACTCTCTACCATTTAAACATGTTCCTTACCATTGTTACCACAACAGTACATGGTGAAAGTCGTGGGTTACTAGCCCGCGTAAACCACAGTATAAGGTACGAGAAGTGGGAGTCAAGATTATCAATTCCACGTAGCAAGTTATTAGGAGATAATCTTACTGCATGGTAGATTCAAAGTATAATAATGAGTATGCAACGATTGGGTGTATTTACTACTAAGTCATAGTCGACTTGGCATGATAGGAATTTAGAAACCATTTGCAACGACATGTGCAGTTTGGTGTCATGTAGTAAACAACAAATAACACTGCATGGAGAACACATAAGTGTTCAAAACCAATTAGGACTGTTATGTTGTAATTAAACCATGTATGGTGTCATTTAGAATCAATCCACCACTAGGAGAGATAGCCCGTATATAGGAAAGAGGGTAGATAACACACTATATGTAGACCATTGAGTTGGAAGAGAAGAAGGAGATAAATGCAATGAAGGATTAGAGAATGGAATGTAGAAGAGAGAAGTAGTGGAGATTTAGATGTGTTTACGACCAAGTCGTAAAAGATCAGTGATGATATCTCATATTTAGAGTCAAATTTCAGAGGAAAGAGTCAAATACCAGAACAAAGAAGAGTGGCAGACACGCCGGAGGAACAATGACCTTCTTGAGAACTTGGTGAGATACAAAGAAGATAATAATTCACCGAGTAGAATCAGTCAGAGGTAGGCTATGTTCTAACAAAGTTCATTGTAGAAATCTAAAGAGAAAATATTCTATTTTGATTAGACTTAGACAGAATAAGAGTCATAGTTTTTAGATTTCTGATTATGAGAATTCTGTCGAATGACATCAAAATACGTTCTTTAGAAAATTATATTCTATACATAAATGTCTTATGGAAAGATATTCAAAAATATTGTTGATAAACACAAGTGAAATTCATAGAAATTAGACCACCAAATCCTCCAGAAACAGAATAAGAGGATAGAGTGATTGTGTGTACGAAACTTGTAAATTTGAATAAAAAAGAAGATGAAATACTAGGACAACGAATTATTAGAAATTGAAGCTTATTTTGAATTTGTGTAGAAAAGACTTACGCTTTCGAATTTGATCCTTGCATGAAAAGTAAAGATGATTATTAGGTGTCTCATTTGAAAGGCCATATAGATAAGCACTTTATGAATTTTCATCATGTTAGATTGTTGTTATGGAAAATTAGTAAAATCAGTGAGTTGAGTTCTTAAATCATGGAAAGTCACATATTAGTATTAAACTAATTATGTTATTCGAGAAAAGAGGTAGACGAACCAAAACACATGGAAAGATATAGAGCTTAGATGATATAAACATGGAGATTCTAAACCATAAGAAGGGGAATGCAAGTTAATGATTACGTTTTTAAAATATTTTGATAATTGAATAAAAGAATGCGCACTCATTTTATTCAATTTATATGTAAGATACATACATGTGTTACACCTTCTTAATATTTTAATCTTGTCTTTAAATTGCTTGAAAGATAGAAGCGAAAGATTGTTTTCTTTCAAATGTATATTTGTTTATCCACGAAAGATTGCTTCCTTTCAACTAGGATTGGTTTTAACGAAAGATTGGTTCTCTCTATTTCTATTCAATGAAAGATTGTCTTCCTTAAACATTATATTTTTATCTTATGAGAAATAGGAAGCCAGAATTGAAAGGCAAAAGATTGTCTTCTTTAAACATTGTATTTTTATCTTATGAGAAATAGGAAGCCAGAATTGAAAGGCAAAAGATTGTCTTCTTTAAACATTGTATTTTTATCTTATGAAATATAGGAAGCTAGAATTGAAAGGTGAAAGATTGTCTTCTATATATATTTATTCTAGATTCATGTGAACAAAGCTAGATAGGCTTGTGTTTGTGGAAAGTTACCTTCCAAGACGGGTGTTGAATGTGGATTATAGAGAGAGAGTTTTCTTTTTCCAAATTATATTATTTGCTATGCATGGCATTATACTCGACCGAGTAATCAATTGAATAACCATTGAAATATATGGAATTCTTTGATTTATCCACTCTACCACATCCTTGATTGATCTTGCTTGTTTCTTAATAGAATTAGAAAATTGAAAATGCATGTATCATCTAGGCATGCACCAGATTCCATCTTGTCTTTTGAATTTTTTTGCTAAGCAATTCATGCAGGGTCGGGTATTCTTGATTGACTAAGAATTCCAGGGAAGTGTAAGCTTCAAGGTTGGGCAGAAAAAGCGCCTGAATCTTGTTCTTGTCTTCATGCTAAAGATTTCATTGAAGATAGCTTGGGTTGCAGATCAATGGTCGCATCTCACCCTTTACTTTGTATTATTTTGTTATTAAACTTACGACGACTTGAAATGCCTAAGTATTGTATAATTGAGATACTACTTTTATCGATTTATTGAATGAAGAATCTTTATCTTTTATAGAAATTTCATGTTTATTATGATTTAAATGGTATGATCAAATGAAGCTATGGTTGGAAAAGTGGAATGAAATATACTTATTAACTAATTTGTGAGTTTATTTAAGAATAAAGAGTATTTCGGCTATTATTGAAGTTAGCACGACTTACGTCTTTATTATAGTTAGCTACATGCAAGGTGAGGTGATGCATAGTTAATGCCATTGCAAGGAAATTTTGAAGGTGGCGACGGGAAATTTGGACGGAGGAGTTACGGGATTGGGTGGGCTTGTACGCGATTGCCACGCGACAACCCTGTTCGAAATGGACGGAAAGGCTAGTAGGTTAACGGTGTGGGCCTAGCCACATCTTGGTCAACACACCGAAGTGGTATAATTTTGACCATTCAGACTAATGGGTTAATCGCACATGGCAATATGTCGAGTTAGTATGCAAGATTTTGATTTGGGGTATCCAACTCAATTATGCAAAACTGATTACTACAAAGCAATAAAAAATTGAAACCTTACAATTGATGAAAATTGAAGCATGTAGTTGTTGACATCTTTTATCAATCATCCCATTACATGTTGTGAATTGTAGCAACATATAAAACATACAAAATGCACATAATTGGAAACAAAAAAGACAGGCATTTGTTGACAACTTTCTCAATCAACCCATTACTTGTAAATCAGAAATTCATATAAAAAGATCATAGAGTCCATGTCAAATCAATATCTTCATTACTCATATTTACAGTTCTTATGTGTCAATGTAAATCAAAAATCCAAAAAATGAAATCAGAAATGTCTTAGTACAAGTCATTTGAAAAAATGAGGCAAATAAGTTCTTGGCATTGCAGGTGATGCGCTTGATGTTGTAATGGGTGCCATGTTCTCGTCACCTTCTATTGCTTAACTAGTACTCATTTTGGTTGGCATTAAGCTTCAATATCCAATGTTGCCACCATATGGTGGCACCCGTGAAATCTATTTTGAAGGAGCAGAAAACATAGGGGATGGGGAAGTAGGTGGACAATTTAACCCTGTTGGAAAGTTCGGCATGATTGTGTTCATCAGATTCTGTATTATGGGATGTCGTTCAAGAAAAGGCATGGATGGACTAGATTCATTGTTTAACATCCTCTTTCTTGCCAAAATAATTCTCTTCTCCTCAATTGCCCTTTCCTCGGCCTCATGTTCCATCCTTGCCTTCTCTCATTGTTGTCTTTCATCCTTTTCCTTCTTCTCTAGTTCTTTCAGCCTCTCATTTTCCTTATGCAAAATCAACTTCTCCTTTCTAGATTGTTCCTTCTTTTGCTTTGCCAATAAACTTTCTCCTCATCCCCTGTATCATGAAAGCATCCGTGTACTCATCAAAAGTCAACAACTGCGCTTCCCGGATCAAGCGGATGTCATTACCAATCCCCTACCATGTTTCTTGTTGACAAAGTGAATTGGGAGCTTTAAGAATCATGTAAGTGACATCACTTGTTGGGAGGAAATATTATCACAATTTACTTGTTACAACAGGCTTTCATCTTCCACATTACCAGCTTTTGATGTATCTTGTGTCAAACTTGCATCATTTTCATTGTCGGATTGGCTAGAATCGACATAGTAATGCACCACCTCTGACATGACATGTGTTCATGGTGAAGGGAAGGTGAATGTTCCCTATTCTTCTCCCCCTTTCAAGTTAATACCTAGATCCATTGCCCCTTCTACCACCCATGATGGTGTAATTTGCTCAGATGGAAGACCAAGACTATCATCCACACTGTTAACTTCAGCTACAACAATGTTGTCGGCTAGCTATTCACTATCCACTTGTGCATTTGAATCCGATTGACGAATAAGAGCAATGTTTTCTACAACCACTTTCGGTGATACATCAACACCTAATAGGTTGAGCATGTTGTAGCGTCATAAAATTGCGACCCTCGCAATTTTGACCATATTTTAGGCCCTCACTTATGCGACTGCATTTCTCTACTCGACTAAGACCTCTCTTTGTACCTTCATCCCGAGTCTTCTCCCATCTCAGCCCTGGTGACACCTCAAGACCTTGTCCAGCCCCAAGATAGGGCAGGACAAGGGCATGGTGCCCCTGTCCCCCTTAGACAAGTGCACGGTGCCACTGTCCTCCCTCTCAGGGTGGCCCTAAGATGGGCCCATCCGACCCTTGAACTTGGTTTGTTCCTCGAGGACTTAAATCCCTCGATGTCGACCTTCAGTGAGATGAAAATAATTCTCCTAGGCTAATATAAAAGGGGTTCTAGCTCCCTCATTTGCATAACAAGAAATAAATGAAAAACATACAAGCATAAGGAGAATAAGTGAAATTCAAGCAGAAGGTCTCCATTATCATCATCAAGCATTCAATTCTTCAAGCATCCATCTCTTCTTCATGTGTCTTCTTAATTCATCCATTGGAGCAACATTACAACATTCATTTGCAAGCATGTGTGTGTGTGTTAGGGTTTTTTCATGTTACATGCCATTTCATACAACATTTATGATTACATTCAAGAAGCAAAGCAACAATCATCAATTAATTGCAGATCTACAAGGTATACATTTCCATTATTTACATTTAAGCATTTGCAATTACTTTCTTTCAAGGTTGATTCCTCAACCAATGTTTGACTAAGGAAAACCCCTATCCACAACCCTTTTCCCCTTCTTTTATGTGTGTAGGTTGTAGGTGCACAACTGTAATTGTAGGTTCGGACTTCATTTGCAGATATGGAAAAACCCTTTTCAACATGCTGATTTTTCAGAGGACCAAGTACACTTTCAATTTGGTCCCGATGACTTTTCTCCAAATTTGCAAGGCAGATCTTTATCAGTCTAAATATCTCAGATCTGAAGTTACAGTGCGATCCTAAACCGGTAGCTCCCTATTTCATCCATTTTGTCTCCTTTTCTACATAGTCAACAAGTCAACATATCTATTTAGAAAAGAGGGTAAATCACATTCCAACAACTTGTAATCCACTTGGCATTCACATCCTTATTTCCCTTGGATTTGGATCTAGTGGATCCAGCCCTTCTTTTGAATGTAAAGTATCTCTCAAATTAAAATAATCCTAGTGGTTTCCTTTCTCTCTCCTAGGTGGGGAACCATTACGATCCAATTTTCCACTTTACATTTTGGTGAACCCAACGTCTTCCATCTTAATTCTGATTTCTTATTATTAGATCTGAACAATTGCAATTTGAATTTCAAATTTTCATTTCCAATTTTGATCTTTTTGTGAATTTTAGGGATTAATTGCATTAAAACCCTAATTTTGCATTTTGAGAAAATTGAGCTTGTGAAGTGTAGCATTTTAGTTGCGTGTTTCAGATCTGGTTTCTATTTCAAAATTGCAATTCAAAACTATCTTTTCATTCTTAAAATTAAGTGGTTAAAAAGCAAAACCCTAATTTTTAAGAATCTCCTATTTCAACCTTTGATTGCCAATTTGACCGATCTAGACATCTCCGAATCAATTATTTTTCTAGATTTTGCAATAAAATCATAATTTCTATAATCCCTAAAAATTTTGGAAAAAGTTGGTCAGACTAGGTACACTTTGCACTCGATCCCTATCTTTTTCCTGAAATTTCGGGAGACGAAATTGACTGTATTTTTCTGCTTAAATCCAGAAAATTGGCGTACTTTATCAATTTTTACACCCCTTAAGGTCGAAAAAATTTTCAAATTTCAACACTTAACTTTTAAATTAATTTTCATAAAAAGGTCCTAATTTTAGATCTTCTTTCCAAGTAAATTGATATTTTATTTAAGAGAATTTTGATTGCAATTAATGGACTAGTTTTCTTCACTATTTCACATATGATTACACTATTTTTAACATATATTTATTACAATCATGTGTGGGATAATGGCTTCTTTCATTTCCTGTTGCCTCTTTTTCTTGATAGCACTTGGTCATATTGTATTGCTAGGATTTCAAAGTCATTTCCTTTTCAAATTGATCTCAAAGCTTTCATGTATCATTTATGTTGCATTATGGTGATGTTATTAACAAAATGCATTTTATATGTTAATTTCCTTAAGGCTTTTGTAGATCCCAATCTTAGAGACCCTAATTCTTGTACCTCTCCTAGGGTATCCTGTGTGAATAAGATGAGAGCTACTATATCAACCAATGATCTTTTTGAAAAATAACAAGCATTGGAAAACAATATGGGCCCATCTTCTTCTTATACACATACCCTTGAGCAAGGGGGGCACAATCAAAGTATCAACATTATTACATCTTTAGACCTTCCTTATTCTCCTAGGACTTATCTTCAACATAAAAATATGTGTACAGAGGATGATGTTATGCATTTTATTCATGATCTTTCCCCTCACATAAAACTAAGTAAAGATGAACCTTTAGATGATGAAAATGTTCATTCCCAATCTCCCAAAAATGATAAGCATGATGAGAGAAAGGAGAATGTCCCTTCAACTACAAACCCTTTTATTCCCACTTACACATCATATTTCAAAGAAATTCATGCTCCTATTCCCCAAACTACTCATTTGCAACATTCTTATAGTTGTGGCTTTCATAGAATAACAAAACAAGGTTTTAGAGGACAAGGACTTGAGCAAGGAATTTGTGTCCCTATAAACCCTCCCACACAAGCTATTGCAGAAGGCCTAGGAAATGAGACTTCTATCCCTATGGATGAACTCCTTAGGATTCAAAACTTCCAAAATTATCTCCAAAGGCAACAAATCAAAAGAGCTCGCAAGAATGCTTCTTCTTCAAAACGTCTTTTTTTCTCATTTCATCAAACTCATGATCATAATGCTGATGATTGCCCTAATTTTCAAAAATCTATTCAAGATGGGATAGATATTTGAAAAATTAAGATCATGGATAATGATCCTTCTTCTTCTAATTCTTCTACTTCATGTCACGACAATGAGGCAAAACACATTTATCATCCTGATAGACTAGCTACAATAATCTATTGCAGATTGAAATATGATAAGAACATTTCCTTTCCTCCTAAAAACCAAAACAAAAATCTTTAGCAAGTGAAAGGAGAGGGCTATTGCATTTTTCATGATTCATATTCACATTCTCTTGGAAAATGTCATGCATTTAAAAAAATTGTTCAAAAGCAATATGACCGTGCACGAATTTCTCTTACAATAGATCTAGTTGTCTTCCTTGACCTAAACATAGTGCCTTAGCACTTCTTTTTCTTTTCATGTTGCTCTTCAGCTTGTGACATAACTAGCCAGCTTAACTGGGGGCTCTCTATTATTTGTGGTGGTATTGTTTCAATTTTAAATACTTTGGGGTAGAAACATGAAGTACAATTCCCTTCTTTTTTCAATGGATCTATCTCTATCTTTATGCATTATTCATTATTAGATCTCCTTTCTTGCATAAATTTATTCTCATATGAACATATAATTGTTCTTCGGTTTTTCTCTTTGCTTGAAGAGGAGCATATTTAATGAGTAATATACTTCTTCTTCTTCTCTTAATTCTATTGGAAAACTAACCTCTTCTATGGTTTCAGTTATTCACAAGTATGGTATGCCCCTAGTATGGAATGATCTCTTGTGAAGTACATGCCTCTTCCTTGAGAGGACTTGTTCCATTAAGGAAGGCATATCACTTGAAAATAATCACCATCAGAAGATGTGTAACACTTCTCCTTGTTCTTCTCACTTAGGGGACAATGATTTCGCTCCTTTCTCTTTCTTTCTATCTCATTTATCATTATTTCCTTTAGGGGCTGTATTTTTCATATGTGATTTCTTACAATGGTATGTTCTTATGATTAATCCCTCCTAGGGTGTATGTGATTCTTTTTATCTCTTCTCTTAGAATATTACCACTTCTTGAGATGTGTATTTTACATATACTGATGTCTTTTCTTACATGTGTTCATGTACATTCATTGCGCATTTGCTTATATTTAATCTCTCTCTAGAAGATTGTGTAATCTCTCCTTGTTATCCCTACACTTGGGGGGCAATGATCTCTCAATTTCTCTCTCTTTCTCTAAGGATCCATCCTTTCCTATGTTGTAGAGGGTGTGTGTTTCATTACCGGTATTAGTGTTCCAACCGGTTTCACTAATTGTGTGATGAGTTATCACCAGTCATGATGTGTTATCTCTACCTGACATTTTTCTTGGTGATTTGTGATGTGTTATGGAAGATTTTCTAGATTCACTGAACCTAGGAAATTGTGTTGAGGTTCTTGAGTCGACATGAAATCTAATGTCTATAAAAAGACATTGTGATGAGTTATTTTGACATGCAAGATACAAGTGATGTTATGAGTTAGAGTTGATGCAATTTGTTGAAGGAGTTGCAGAGTATGTCGGTGATGTAGTATTGAGTGAGAAGAAAAGGATCTATACAAGCAAGATTTGTTATTCCTAGATCATACCACCTGTTGTTTTCTAATCACTACAGCAGTTAAATCTCCTAACTGGGTAAGCTCTAACAAGCTTCATTGTAGAAATCCTCTAACAAGGTGATTCATTAACTTGGATCTAAATCCTCCATTGAGGTTACCTATAACCAGGTATAGCTCCTAATAGGGCTTTGGGATCTTTAACAGGATTCGCTCCTAACAGAGCACTTTGTAAACCTTAACCGATCAGTTACCTATTTCTACAGATAGTTAACTTGCGAGTCCCTTCTCACCGTGGTTTTTCCCAGTTGGATTTTCCATGTATAAACACTTGTGTTATGGTGAATGTTTTACTTGTTGTGAATGATTTTATAGCACTTTGGATTGCATGCAAAAGCTTAAGTAAACTGGTTAATTGTTTTTACCGATCTAGGATTAAAGTGTTATTGTTTTTGCTATCACTGATTCATCCCCCCCTCTCATTTCTTTATAAGTCTATCAATTGGTATCAGAGCCTAACTTACTTAAGGCTTAATCACTTGAAAGGAAACCCTAAAGCCATTATTGGGGATATGAGTTATAGAGAGATGGTTAGAGTACTTGATGCAACTAGGGATGAGCTTGAAACCCTGAGAGGCAAATTCAAAGCTTCACAAGTAAAGAGGAGAGAAATGACTGGGCAATTATTAGATATCTCTGACAACAGCTCTTCAGATGAGGCCAACATTGATGCGCTGGCTGAAGAAGTGGAGAAACTGAATGGTGAAAAACTTAACCTGAGGAGAGAACTTGAAGCCCTTACAATCTGTATGAGTCAACAACTTGAAGCAAGGAGGAAAGTTGAAGACCTCATCAAAGAGAAAGATCATGAGATTTATAAGATCAAGTGGGAGAATGTAGCTTTGCATGAACATTGGCTTGAGGAGAAGGAAGAAAAATAAGTATTACAATTAGATCTTGAGATGACAATGTCTCTTAGAGAGACTCTTACAAAGCATAATGAAGATCTTACCAAAGAGCTTACTGAGGCTAATGGGAAACTTGACAAATTAAACAAGAGATCCTTTATGCTGGATGAATAGATCCAATCTCAGAGGATGAAAGGTGTGTTATCATTTACTAAGTTGTCATTAGTTTTATGTCCAAAGTCATCCTATATACTCTAGTTAGTTAACACTACCGAAATATTCAATCGATAAGCACTAAAGCAGTCGGTTATAGAAGAAAGGAGTCACAGAGTTAAGTATACACCGAGCTATCTACTGAGTAACGTTCTATGACTACCGAGCAACAAAGAAGGTATACCGAGTAACCTGAACCGAGTAGAAACGTGTTACCAAATTCAATGAACCTGGACACATGTGTGGAAACGTGTTACAAGAATCAAGGAATAGGGAACCATTATCACATAGGGAATTGCACTTTAATATTTTGTATGATTTTGAGGAAGTTTATCCAATGAAATAATTTCTATGATTATTCATTCGATGAATCTTGTTTGTAAGATCGAAGCATGAACAAGATCACCATCCCAGAGATCTATTTATACAGAGTGATTTGAGAATCAAAACAGAGAGAGAGAGAGAGAGAGATGTGTGATAGAAGAAGGTAAAAGGGAAAGTCATAAGAGGACACATTGAGTTGTGATTGCTACGACTGACAGAGATATTCAGAGATCACCGAGAAAGTCTTTAGAGAATAGTTCAAGGGACAGAGTAAACAGAAGGGTTTACCAAGTTGATTTATCTATTACCGAGGTATGCCATGAGCAAGATAATTTCATATTGAGCACATAGAATCTGCTATAACATTTCAGATGTAAAGTTGCAGATATTTGTAAAGATTTTATTGAATCATTTGAAGTTGTGATAGAAACCTTTAACAGGGTAAAAGACTCTAACAAAGTCTATAAATTGTAAAGCCTTTAACCAGGTGCAGCATTTTGTATAAGTGTTGTAAAATCCTTTAGCAAGGTAGATCTAAAAGATCTTGATACTCCTAATAGGGTGAGCTATCAGAAATAGCTAAACATGTAGCTCTAACTGAGCAACCTTTATTATTGCAGTAGTGAAGTTGTGGGTGCCATCCCCACCACAATTTTTCTCTCTAACAAAGAGTTTTTGCGTAACCAAAATATTTGTGTTATGGAGTGAAATGTGTATGAATGATATTTCTATAATTATGTGTTAGTTTTATATTATGAGATCAGTAGTTTACAATTTATGTTTATCAGTAAGATTGCTTTTCGAGAAAAGTTTTGAAGTACTGATTCACCCCTCCCCTCTCAGTACATTAGCTTTCCTAGTTGGACCTAACAATTGCTATCAGAGCTTCAATCTTGAAAAAGGGTTTAACAGCCTAAAGAGAAAGATCTTATCAATGGAAGGCTACAAACAATCTCGGAGGATTGTGAATCTTCAAGAAGAATTGGATCATGCTAACCAAGTGATTGCAGATATGCAAAGACAAATGCAAAGATCACTGAAACTCAGAAGAAGGTTGTCTGATGATTTACAGGACTCACAAGAGCTGATGGAACAAAATGAAACATCATCTGAGAATAGTATATCAAAAGAGACTGAAGAAATGATTGGATAACTGAAAGAAAAGAACAAAGCACTGACTAAACAATTGAAGGCAATGAAAAGAGAACATGAACATTTCAGCACACAGATGACTGAAAATCTTGATGCATTAAGAACATCTAAGGATAACATAAGAAACATGGAAAGGGAAAAATAATAGCTAGAAGCATTAATGTCTGAAAAGAATGATGAAATCACAAGAATGATTGGAATTCAACATAATCTTTCTGATCACTTGGGTTATGCACATCATGAAGCAAATCTAAAAGAAAATGAGAATCAAGCATTGAAACTTGAATTATCAAGATTGACCAATGAACTTGAAGTGGAGAAGAAATCAAAAGAAACACTGAAGAAAAGTTATGAAGCATCAAGGATGTTAGATGAGCAACTAAATATAAGAAGACCCAACAAAGATGCAGGACTCGGTTACAAACGAAAAAACTCTACAGAGAAAGGAATCAACACCACCGAGAGAGGGGAATCATCAAAGCAAGCTGGAAACAAGGAGAACATCAACCGAAAGAAGCCTATCTACAACTACTGTGGAAAATAAGGACATACTGCCAACATGTGCCAAATCAGAAAAGGTAAGCAATCGAATGTCACTAGGTCTGATGTTTATTGTTACAATTGCAATGAGTATGATCACACATCTAAACAATGTAAGACAAAGTCTGCTAGCAATTTTCAGAAGGCAAAATTCAAAGGGTATTGCAAAAACTGCAATAGATATGGACACAGTACCGAGAAGTGTTGGTTTAAGCAAAAAACTATATGAGGTCTTCGCACTGAGCAAATACTAGAAGCTACCGAACTCACACAGATCTAAACCGACAGTATACTTCAGTACCATGGGATTACAATACAAGAATATGGTGTGAATGTTGTGGAAGATATGGACATATAAGTTCCAACTGCATGATAAGGTTTGGAATGAACCATCGAAGATCATGGAGAAATCCTAGTATGGTATGCTTTCATTGTCATAAAGTTGGACACTTGGCTAAAGATTGCAGAGATCAACCCAGAGGAGATATTGAAGAAATAAAAATCAAACTACAGAAAATATGGAAAAAGAAGGAAATTAAGTCATAAAATGAAGAAAGCACCTTACCTACCGAGTTAGGTGCATCTACTTCGAATTAATTAATAAAGGTATGAAGGGGGTGCATTCTCTCAAGGTTAGATCTTAACAGTTCCTATTTTATCATGTACTTAATTTCAAAATCTGCATAGCCAAGATGCAATAGCAAGTTTGAAATTCTATCTAGTCTTTTGGAGTACCAAAGAAGTCGGTAAGTGCAGGTAACCTGTCTAGTCGGTAAAAGCGTAAAAAGGAAGTTAATCGGTTTAGTGGAACCGAGTGCATTTAATATTTTCATACATAACCGCACAAAGCCCGATAACGTAAAATATGTACTTAAAGTTCTTCGCAAGGTCATTTTACACTTACCAGTTATCAAAAGAGCAGAGCTAAGCAATTCAAAGGCGATCAAACAACTCCCAAGTGAATTTCAAGGTATTTATACAACAATCTCAAACGCATTTTCAAGCCAGTTAACCGATCAATATTAGTTGTGAGCATCTGCATTATATTTACTAAGTCAAAAGCATTTTCTGGTTAATTAAAACCCTAAGCTCTTTCGTTAGTAGAAATCAAAGTTTAAAATGGCTCCTAAGTTGCAGAAACCTATTGTAGTTGAGAATATTGAGAAGCCCTCACTGAAGTATTCCTTACCTCCCAAAGTTGCATCTGAACCCGATGAGAAAACTGTATTTTCTCTTATTCCGGATAGGGTTCTATTGGTAGAAGATGTTAGATTCTATACTAAGTGTCATGTTGAAGAGCTAGGTCATATCGAGATCAAGGACATGTATGATGAGTTATGCACCGATGGAATCCTAGATAGCAAGTATGAGCACATCAAAGTCAAGGGATTGACCGAAGCCCTAACCTACCCTCGAGTCTTCAAACCCCAATGGGTTAAATTTGTTTTAAGTAGAGTTCATGATGACTTTATGTGGTTAGAGGAGCAACCATTCAAAATCACCAAGGAGATCATTCACATAATAACCAGATACCCTATCTATGACCATGCCCGAGCACAGAAAATGATTTCACAGAAGGAATTGATAACCTTAACCGGAGTTGAGTCTGATTGTAGAGGTCTTAAATTGAATAATGTTATTGATGCAGAGCTAAAGTTTGCAATTAGAGTCATCGGTTATTGTTTCTTTCAATCGGCAAGAGAAAATAGTGTACCTTGTGCAGCCGTAGATCTGGCCTACAAGATTGTGAAAAAGGGTATGAAGATTGATCTATGTGAAGTGTTGTTGAAAAACCTATTTGAAAATGTCAACACTATAAGGAAACCTAAGAAGAATAACTCAGCAAACACACTAAAGTTTGGGTCACTCTTAGTGTGCATGTTTTTCTATTTTTAGAAATTCTTCCCATCAGTCGGTAACATAGTTTGGGAGTTACACCAACCAATCACCCATCAAATAGATGAATTTATCAATCAGTTAGGTGATAATTTCAATGAGATAATGGATGACTACTTCAGCAAATTTCAAGCAAAGATGCATAACAAGTACAGAATCCCACCTCGGTTAGTGGAAAAATATAAGAATGATATATGTTTTGAAGTAGACACCGACTACTGTTATGTTAATGCAATAGATCCTAAAACTCAATCTCTACCGTCCATGGGTTATGAGATGGATCTTGATATTTCTCAACAATAGATAGATGCCTTTCTATCACTTCCAAGGCATGCTACCGAGATCAGGTATGGTACCTATGAAGAGGTCAAAGAAAAAGTAAAAATGAGCATATTTGTACCAAAGGCTACAAGGAAAGCCTCTAAAATGATCAAAGTGCTAACTGAAAAATTTGGAGAAGGTTCTACCTCCACTCCTATAAAGAGTGATCAACTTACAATTCAGGAAGAATCTGAGGCCCAAGAAGCAACAATTACTCTAAGCACCGAGTTGCCAAAGGGAAAAATATTGAAAAGGAAGAAACAGGATACACCAAAGGTATCACCAACTCCTCCAGTGAAGCGCCCTAACACTAGATCATTTGCAATGTCACCCGGTAAGAAACAGAAAAAGGTTGAATTGCCTAAAGTTACAAAGACTTATAGAAAGTCAACCAGGAGACTCATTTTGAATAAGGAGTCAAGTGACACAGAATCTGAAGACAAATAAATTTCAGATTGTTAAAAGCACCAAGGAAGATGTACACAGTGTTGACAACTTTTGTGCCAAATTGAAACAATATGGTGGATTTGGGTCATTTAGGTATGTAAAATATGACTCCCGGACAGAAGAAGAAAAGAGACAAATAGAAGAGTCAATTGTATGTACACTTATTAAATTCTGAGTAGTTCCATTGGAAGTAAGTAATTTTCTTCCAAATGCATTATATTCTCATATTGACAACAGATGGAAATATGCTATGGACTCGGAGAAGGAGATAAGAGAAAGAGTTTTAGTACATCTCTTTCCAGACATGTCGGTAGATGATATTAGAAATCATTTGAAAAACTACCAGACAAACTTTCAAGTCAAGCATAGAGCCTTGAAAATGATGAATGGACTTTATCTTGAAGTCGAAAAGGAAACAAAAGAAAAATGGCAAGAAATCTTCAGAATTCAGACTGAAGAAACTCAAGGTGAAGTTGAGATAGTTGACATTACCGAGCAAGATCCTGCTACAACTATTCAACAAGATGAGGATGTCATGGACACTGAGGCACCAGAACAAGAGATGATAGAAGGAAATGCCTATGCCAAATTGGTATCTAGTGAATCAGTTTTGGAACAAGTCAAGTCCTATCCTCCTGTAACTCAGCACGTTTGAACTGAGAAACCTCATGACACTAATCAAGGCAAAGAGGGTCAACAGTCTACAAAAGGATAATCTACTTCTTAGGCCACCAGGGAACAGACTTCTCAAGCACCTGCATGCACTGAAACTATTGCCACTGAGATCCCAAGCAAAGAATCACCGAAGGACACATCAGAGGCTATGGAAACTGACAAAAGTGTTATCTCTACCGAGCAACCTACCGAGAGTGATCAAGCCTCCAAAGCCATTGTACTCATTCAACCGGTGAAAGCCTCATCATCCAAAGAAAAGAAGGTGAAGAAGCATAGTTTCAAGGTAGATCTATCAAAACCTATTGTGTTTCCAAACATTGACATTTCAAAACTGAAAGGGCAAGCACTTATTGAATTCGGAAAACTATGTAAAGCCAAAGCAGAACAAGAAAGACAAATGGCTATTCAAAAGAATAACTGAGTACTTCAGAATGTTAAAGCATTATTGACAGACATGCTACCTGATGCTACCATCCATATGCAACTGGATGAGCTACTCACTAAATTAGAAGGATCATGAGTAGATGCATCAGAATACCTAAGCAAGTTGAAGGACAAAGAGCTGACTGCCAAAATGATTGAAGAAGTGCAGAAAGGAATTGCCATAGGTAAAGTCAAGCTTATTAGACTCATTGCTGAGTTGTCCCCTCAACTCAAACATATTCTTTATTTATTTCAGAAGCTCTGTACATAAATCTACCCATGGTGACGAAGAAGTCCATCTGCCTCAAGATTATATCCAGAATATCTTCCCTCTAAAGACCTTCCGGACTGTATCACGGTTCTAACATCTTGATACCAAGTATCCTGAGGGAGAACTCTGAGAATCCTCTCTCTCAAGTCAACTCCAAGGGACAATACCGAAACTTCATGCCGCCTACGACTCAAAGCATCTGCCACCACGTTCTCTTTTCCCTGAATGTATCGAACATCAAAATCATATTCGCAGAGAAATTCCATCCATCTCCGTTGTCGAGCATTCAAATTTGGTTGTGTAAAAATATACTGTAGACTACGGTGATCACTATGCAGTTCAAAACGACGCCCTAATAGAAAATGTTGCCATCTAACCAAGGCATGAACTACAGCTGCCAACTCCAAATCGTGACCCGGGTAGTTCAACTCGTGGTTCTTGAGTTTGCGAGACTCATAAGCAACCACTCGTCCATCTTGCATAAGCACTGCACCTATACCTTCCAAAGAGGCATCTGTGCATACTACAAAATCTCTATATGGATCTGGAACTGCCAAAATCGGAGCACTGACAAGGAGTTCCTTCAAGGTACGAAAAGCTAACTCACATTGTTCTGACCAAACAAACTTCTTCCCTTTTCGCTGTAGAGAAGTGATCGGGTGACCTATCCGGGAAAAGCCTTGAACAAATCGACGGTAGTATTCGGCCAAACCCATAAAACTTCGAACTTCAGAAACGTTGGTTGGCACTGGCCAATCAACAATGGCTTGTATTTTTGAAGGATCCACGGATACACCTTCCCCTGAAACTATATGACCGAGATAGTTTACCTCTGATTGAAAAAAATCACACTTTGCCAAATTAGCATAAAGTTGGTTTTCCCTCAAGCACTGCATTACCTGTCGTAAGTGACCTTCATGTTCTTCCATAGTTCTAGAATAAATTAATATGTCATCTAAGAACACAAGGACAAAATGATCAAGGTAGGTGCGAAAAACCCCATTCATGAGGCTCATGAAAACTGAAGGCGCATTTGTCAACCCAAATAGTACTACTGTGAACTCATAGTGACCATAACGAGTGCGAAATGCTGTCTTATGAATATCTACATCCTGGATACACAACTGGTGATATCCAGATTTCAGGTCAATGTTAGAGAATATCTTGGCTCCCTTTACTTGATCAAAAAGATCATCAATACGAGGCAAAGGATATCGATTCCGGATGGTTACCTTATTCAGCTGTCGGTAATCAATGCATAACCGAAGAGAACCATCCTTTTTCTTAACAAAGATAACAGGCGCACCCCAAGGAGAAACACTAGGACGAATAAATCCCTTGGCTAACAACTCTTCTAGTTGTAACTTCAATTCACTTAACTCCTGAGTAGTCATCCGATATGGAGCTCTTGAAATGGGTTCTGCACCAGGAACCAAATCAATGTGAAAATCTATGTCTCTTTTTGGAGGCATACTAGGAATATCTAATGGAAATACATCAGTATACTCTTGAAGAATAGGGTGACTATCAAGAGCAATTTCTCGACTCTTTAACTCATCCATGTCCTCAAGAGTAACTGCAAAAAGCTGACACCCTCTATGCATGCACCGCTTAAGTTGCATAGCAGAGATCATACGTAAGGATATTGGTCTCTGAACTCCAACAATTTTCACTTCCTTGCCAAGGTCATCTAAACACTCCACTATCTTCTTGCGACAATCTACGTGAGCATTATGAGAAGATAGCCAATCCATTCCCAACACAAATCCATAAGAACCCAAAGGAATGACTCGAAGGTCAACTGAAGTAACTATGGTTCCTAAATTCAACTCGCAACTGGGGATAAAGGCATCTACAGAAACACGGACACCTGTTGCCAACTCTACTTGCCACCTATTCATCTCCTTAGCAGACGTGAGTCCACACCGCTCCATAATAGACGAAGAAATGAAAGAATCTGAAGCTCCAGAATCAAAAAGTATAGAGATAGGGATTCCACGCAACATACCTGCTACTTCTATAACTGTACCTTGATGATCAGCCTGGCGGTTATCCACCACTGCGAACACTCTGTGAGATCTACCCGCATCTCCCACTGTAGGCTCTAACGCTGCCAGCCATTGACTACCTGTGTTGTGGAAACACTGAGGACACTGCGCAGCTCTGTGACCATACTGCCCACAAGAGAAGCAAGCTCCTCTATTACTTGTCGGACCATTGGATTGCTGATAATTTCCCTGGCTAGGAGCATGAGATGCACTTTGTGAGGATTCCCCTGTAGGGCCCTGTCTGCCCCTCTGCCAATTTCTGTTTTTCCTAAATTGAGCATTGCCACCTTTCTAGCTCTGGAACTGTTTCGATTTTGATGGTTGCTGCTGTTGTGGTCCACCCTTAGCAGGTGCCTGCGGAGCCTTAAATGGTGCAGCTGACTGAAATTGATTACCACGAGCTCTATTCCCACTGGAAGGAGCACTCCCTATCTGCACACCTGTTTGCCCACCAAGAGCACGGCTAAGGTTTAGCTCTACCAATCGGGCCTTTGCCACAGCTGTCTCTACTGAGGTTGGCTCGAACACCCTAACACCTCCACTAATGCGATCATTCAAGCCCCTCAAGAAATGTTGTACGAGCATAGCCTCATTATTACCAATTCCAGCATACTGCTTGAGCTCATAGAATCTGTGCTCATACTGGTCTACCATCATACCATACTGCCGCAGTGCATGGAACTCATCTGCTCGAGTCTGTTTCCACTGGGGCGAGAGAAACCGTGCCCTGAATCTTTCTAGAAATAGCTCCCATGTCACAGTGTTAATGCATACACCGATCATTTCCTCCTCTAGTCTCCACCAGATTGATGCGAAGTTTTCGAGATGCATAATAGCACATCTTGCCTTGGTGTTGCTACTATATGGAAACATAGCAAAACACCTATCCAGACCGATAAGCCAAGTCTCCACCTCTAGACCAGTGCCCATACCATTAAAGAAAGGAGGATTGGACCTCATCAAGTCCTTTATGTGACCCAAAGAAACTGGATCTTCATTGTTTGCAACCCCTATCCTTCTAGGTGATCTTTCCCTCTCTCTCTCTTCTGGCATTGGCTAAACAACCTCAGGCCTAAGGCCTAACCTAGCAAGAACCTCTTGAAACATTTGTCTCAGCTCTTCCCTTTCGGGAACCTTCTCTTCTGCATGAGGTAAGTCCTGATGAACAGACTGTTCTGGCTCAGCACTAACATGAGTAGGTGGTGGTGAAGGACTATGATGATCCGAATCACGGCCTCGTCCTCCACCTCTTCCTCTACCTCTGCCTCTATTGCGACCACCCATCCGGCCACCTCCCCTAGCTCTCCTAGCCATGACCGAGTACTACAAAAAAGAAAAGATGCAGATTATAACAAGGATAACAAGGAAAAACACAAATGTTAGGACCTAAATAAAAAAAACAAGTTGAATAGGCACACTACAAACCCAGAGTACCCAATGTTGAAACTTAAGCTCTGATACCAAATGTAATGCCCCGTCAGGAACCCTAAAGGAAAACATCATAATCTATGCAACTAAGGGGTTAATAATTATTTTTTTTTTAATTGCATAAATTAAACCTTAGTACATCTAATAACATAGCGGAAGTTTTACACCTGAATTTCCTAAGGGTTGCCAACGAATATTACTTCATAATTTAAATATTTAAGATAAAATTTCCGCAATGTAAGAATCTAAATTTCTTCAAGCAATCATATATTATATACATCAAAAATCAGTAATTGAAGTAGCATATATTACAATATTTCTTTGCTTTCAATATTCAAAAATACATGTTTTCAAAAAGAAATTACATCATGAGCTAAAAAGATACAAAATGGAAGTTACATGTAGTTTCTTTTCAAAACCTCTAGTATTTAACTGAAAGATGGATAGGAAGAAGAGTCGGTACATGAATCAGGATCCAAGATCATCAACGATGTCCTTCCTTGCTTGAAGATACGTAACAGAACATCCGATGGGAAGTGACACTACCACCCGACCATGTGATCCCGAAAAGGAACCACCCCACCGTGCTGGAGATAGTAGATAACCCTCAAGCAAGCAAAATGATACAAGAACAAAAGGACTACAAGACTCCACTTACATTCATGTGACCCAACTCACAGAACACTAGTGACTCTAAGGAGAAAGTGTCATTGCATGTCTTACGGTGGATACCATGGTACAGCCTCCATAGGTCCCGGCCCCCATCCTGGGTTATCCTGGTCACCTCTCCCGAACCTCCGATTCCAACTAAGACTCATGCGGACCTTACCAATCCTCTCATGAAGACAAGGTGGTAAGTTTGCCATTCCAAGCCTTCTCGCTACATTATGAGCCCTATACTAGCACTCACCTATGTGCGAGGCGCATTATTTCATTTAACTTTTATTCTACCCTTCCCTAGTCATTTATTAGGTTTTCACTTTCTTAACCAACTTCCGACGGGTTATCCTGTCACCTCTTCAACACAGTTCCCGCTCGAAAGCCACTCTCTCTCTTAGGACACTATGGGTTAGTTCTATTTACAGAACTCTATGGCGACACAGATAGCCATTCCCAAACTTGACCTATCTCAATGAAAGATACAAAATTACTAACCTAAGGTTTGGCCATCACGAACAACTCATAATGGCTTACTCCCTTAAGGTTATACATCTAAATATACTGGCCAAGTCACAACACAAGACAAATTGACAACATGACATATTGTACTTAGTTGCAACCACCATATAAAACAAGATAACCCTATGTACCAATACCTATCACAAAATTAACTTGCAAAACGTAAACATGATTGTCAAGACACAGAGAACAATATGGTCGGTAAAACACATAATTTTACACTTAATGACAAGTTTAAGAGTTCTATTACTCTTGTTAACATCTATAGGTATGTTACCTTAATAAATTCCATTTTTACAAATAAACGAAGATTAAAATAGAAATATTCATTTCATTAGAAAAATCTTACAATAAAACGTAATACATTTCTTCATAGAAAAATGCCTTTATTTTTATTTATTTATCTTTTTAACACAAGAGTGTTACATCATTCTTTCAAAAAATACGGAGAAGTACACTCGTCAGACTCAACATGATCTAAAGGAGTATATCCTTCAGATTTGCTTTCACTTCGGGGAAAGTACCCCACAGACTCATTATCACTCAAGGGGGTATACCCCTCCGACGAGTCAAAACTTATAACTATTGGCTTTTCAGGCGAGCACTCTGACTTGGGTTCTTTTCCTTTTTCAGTGGTAGCTTCTTTGGTTGGGCTCTGAATAGGACCTTTTTCTATTTCTTTGCTCCCTTCTGGAGCTGGGTTCTCTTCAGCAGGGTTGTCATCCACAACGGGCTTGACAGGAGTCAAAGAATCTTTCTTGACTTTTAGGTAGTGAGCATAACCCGCTATTGATTTGCGAGCTGTTTGTTTGGCTCGTACCATCTCTGTAACGTATCAATGGTAAACTATTACTTCTCAGAACTCTCCTAGAGCTATGTCAAATAAATCTTAATATCTAGGTGTTGAACGTAATCATACCTTTCTTCCATTAAGAAATTTAAACTTAAAACTATTCCACTTCTTTAGTCCTAATGTAATCACAACTACTACTAAACGATTTTATTTAACAAACCCTAACGAATAACTAAAACATAACCATAACTATTTCATAAGCATGATATATAACTGAGATTGCAAATAATAATGATTAAAAACTAAGAAATTCCTGACCTACTTGAAGCGATGATCAATTTGCAAGTCCTTGACGCCCGCTTGCTGATAAATATACCTTGCTTGCAATCCTTCTCACCAATGTTTCCAGCTCTATCAAAGAAACAGGCAAACAACTCTCTCTTGATTCTATCAACTACTATCCTTTCTAAAACATCTCATACTTGATACTATAAAAAAAACATGCGCTATCCTCACTAACTCTACTCTCCTCTCTACATTCCTTTGTCCTTCCTTGGATGTCACCAAAAGCCTTCCTCTTGCTCTCTACCCACACCCCTTTTTATACTAAAAGAAAACATCCATCACTCCCCTAAATCTGGCTTAGTGATAGCTATCGACTGAGACTCTTTTTCTACTAACTCTTCTACTTCCTCCACGCAAGAAGTCCATCTCTAGTTAGCTTCAGTTTTTAGCGCTCCTTGATAATGATTATGACATCTATCGGCTAGGTGGAGAGGTTAATTTATTACTTCATTCACTGATGCATTTGCAAACAGCGACTTGAGCATTCAATCTGCCAGGTCTAGAGTCCATTAAGGATTACGGTTTAGTTTCCACCTTGCGTGCCAGTTCATTCTCCTTTCAAACTGGTCCATCAGCTGTTAGTTGCCAACGAACTGGAGCTCATGGAGAAAACTGAACGTGGAGAGGTGATAGTTATCGTTTTAGAGTGCGAGAGGTGTCCTCCACTACTTGCTGACTGCAGTGTACCTGCTGGAATCCTCACCTCGCGTGCTGTCTGCTGAGTTATGGCGGAAGAGGAGACGTGGTGTGCGAAGGAGGAGGGTAGTCGGTGGTAATACCGACCCCTCCCTATATTAAGGGGGGTGGTCGATATTACCATCGACCACCATAGACCAAACAATAAAACTTTACCTCTGCCACCTTTATAAGGTCGAAACAATTTTTATTTGTTTTCTTTAATAAACTTTTGTTATTACGTTTTAATACCATTCCTTTGTTATATTTTAATAATTAATTAATGACTTTTGTTAATATAATTATTTAAATATTAATCCTTCCTTAGCAATCATATTTGTAAATGTGTATTTTGGTTTTCTAATATTTATAACGAGTGGCGTTTTCTTATATGTATATATTTTCAAATAATTGAATTATGTATATATTATACGTTCGAAAAGTTTATAAAACATGACATATTTATAATTCTAATTATATACACGCATAATCCAATATCACAGTAAACCGATGGCGATATAAACTACTGATAATACGATCACCTTATCTCAACTCAAATAACTACTTATCAGTGACTATTGCCTTCCGAGTATATTATGTCCTTACATTTATTCAAATGATCGAATTGCAACTATCGAGCTAACAAGTTGATAAAATTCATATCGACTCATACTAAGATATTAACTCGTCCTTTATAAACAATATTAAGTCACTAGATCACTTGATTCTTTTTCCTCCAATTACCAAAACTACTCTTATGGATGTAATAAATGTAACATTTACCAATGACATACAAAAATTGGAACACTGGATACGCAGACTGAGCAAGCATCAAGCAACTTTTATAAAGATCAAACAACAAAATATGAAGACCAAACCAATTGACAGAATGACTAACTGAAGGCACTCACCCGAGTGTTACTGACTAAAAATAGGGTCAACTACTATCTCCTTCACTTCCATCGGAAAATATAAGGCACGCTCAGACCTGTGTAGCCAGGTGGAGACGATACCCCGTACCTACCCGGTACTTGTACCTGCAACATCCTGCATCACCGACCACACATGCATATATACATATATAGAAATTTCAACATACACACCGATGAAGGAGAATCGCGACGTTCCGTGTCTCACCGAGATGAGTGAAGGAAAATCGTCCCCATGCATCCCATACACTCGCAGATACACAACACACAGTGCATAGATGAAGTAAAGCGTCAGTACATAGCAATGAACCATATAATGCCATAAAACATAAATACATAAATACTGTAAATAAAACATATGTCTCATAATCAGATAAAACATGAAACAATGTTATACAATTCTAAATAACCAATGATAATGTATCCACTGAGAATAATAAGAACAAAGTATCAGTTCAAACAAGTAAGGGTACTATAGAACAGTTCAAGGGACAGAGTAAACAGAAGGGTTTACCGAGTTGATTTATCTATTACTGAGGTATGCCATGAGCAAGGTAATTTCATATTGAGCACATAAAATCTGCTATAACATTTCAGATGTAAAGTTGCAGATATTTGTAAAGATTTTATTGAATCATTTGAAGTTGTAATAGAAACCTTTAACAAGGTAAAAGACTCTAACAAAGTCTATAAATTGTAAAGCCTTTAACCAGGTGCAGCATTTTGTATAAGTGTTGTAAAATCCTTTAGCAAGCTAGATCTAAAAGATCTTGATACTCCTAACAGGGTAAGCTATCAGAAATAGCTAAACATGTAGCTCTAACCGAGCAACCTTTATTATTGTTGTAGTGAAGTTGTGGATGCCATCCCCACCACAATTTTTCTCTCTAACAAAGAGTTTCTGTGTAACCAAAATATTTGTGTTATGAAGTGAAATGTGTATGAATGTTATTTCTATAATTATGTGTTATTTTTATATTATGAGATCAGAAGTTTACAATTTATGTTTATCAATAAGATTGCTTTTCGAGAAAAGCTATGAAGTATCGATTCACACCTCCCCTCTCAATACATTAGCTTTCCTAGTTGGACCTGACAAGGTGACACATCTAGATTAGGATTTAATACATCTAAGAAAGGAGAATCTTCTGGTACCAAGAGCAACATGCATGAAGGTTAAAATGCTCCTAAGGCTAAAAATCCTACCGTTAAGAAAGCTTACAAACCAGTTTGCTTTATGTGTCACAAACCTGGACATACTGCTAATGTTTGTAGAAGCAGATCTAATGAGAACACAAGCTATAATGCTAATGCTAGATATGTGTCTAGAAGATTTTAAGGTCATTGTTACACATGCAACATGTATGGACATAGATCAATTGAATACAGATATGGAGCAAACAACCCAACACCTCACATGAATCCAAGACCTATCCGTAACTGGAGAAGGACTTATGACAACCGGAGAAACTTGAATTGGCAAAAACCCTATGTCAATTGGTTTAGTCCCTATGAGATGGAAAAGGTAACCAATGTTGTTTGCACAATTTAAAATAATTATGGACATGTGGCTATGAACTACAGGAGAAGGATTGGAAGAGGTAATGGAGGACCTTGGAGAGCATCTGGGATGGCCTGCTATGATTGTCACAAACTAGGACACATTGCCAAGTTTTATAAAACAAAGAAGAACCAACCAGTTAGTCACAATGATGATCAAAAAGGAAAGCAGAAGGTTGATGTTGAAGAAACCAAAGTGGAGATCAACAAAATTTGGGAGAAGAAAAGTGAGGACAAGCCATCAGAAGAATCAAACCCTTCACCTAGTGTGGAGAATGCTACACCGGTGAATTGAACTTTTCAACAAGCCTAAGGGGGGCATATCGGTAAATCCATTTCTGGACCCCTTGAAGAGTGTATGGTAAGAGAGTTTTGCGTTTCGAGTTATAATTTGAGAATTTTTGATATTATTATCTATCGGTTTTTTAAGGATTACCAACCAGTCATATGCCTACCGGTATAGGCGAGTTTGTTAAGTGGTAATTAGGGTTTGTTACCCTGTCGTTTGTGTAATAAATGCAGTGGTTAAGTCAATAGAAGGAAGTTTCACTAAGTTATTTTTACCCTAATTGCATTCGAAGAAGCATTTTGAGCACTTACAGAGCGAAACAAAGCATTGTTAGTTGATTGAGAACAGATTTGTGCTACGGTTAAAAAGTTAAATCAGATTTGAAGCTAAGGAAAGGCGAATTGGGTGTGCATACAAGAGAGCAACTGGAAACCCTACCAACGTGAAGGGAATAAGATATTTTTTGTTAATCTCTCTCTTGAATCAAGATTATCTAAAATGGCATTGTTGTCTACACCAACAAAGAGTCTTTTTATTACTGTTGAAGCTATGGAGTCAATGGGAACATATAAGATAGAATCTTATAATGCATTGTCTCAAGTACCACAAGGTGTTTTGATCAAAGGTGATTTGACAAGTTATATAGATTGTAAAATTGAGGATCTCGGGTCATTGGCAATCTATTCTTAGTTTAAATCTTTGTGCGACAAGAGCGCAAAAATCAAACACAAATATATTAGGGTTTATGAAAAGGGTTTTCATAATGCAGTCTACTTTCTTGAATATTTTGAGGAAGAACATGTCAGGATTATCCTCAGTTGTTTACATGGAGGGAATATGTATCTTGATAGGTCTCGCACCATCACAAAGGAAGATATTCATGCGGTAACAGATTTCTGCCAAACCGGTGAAATACCTAAGTTAAGGAAAATCTCAAAGGAGACCGTTATTGAGTTGACAAAGACCACTACTGATGGTCATTCTATATCATTCAATAACATTGCAGATCAAGGAGTCAAGTGTGCAACAATGGTTATTGGCTACCAGATATTCCATTCCAGCAGAATGAATAGTGTACCATTTGTTGTCGTGCATGCCGCCTACAGGATGATGAAAGAAGATGCAAATTATGATGTGTGCGAGGTGATGAGAAGTCAACTAATGTTGAATATAGAATCAATAAAGAAGGACAACAGTCAAAAGTTTAAATATGGACAACTTTTGATCAGTTTATTTTTCTACTTTAAGAATTTCATTCCAGGAATTAGTGATATTCAATGGTCTAAGGATACATCGGTTACAACCCAAATTAAGAATAGCATAAAGGTTGTGAAGAACACATTTCCAGTTGCAATGAACATGTATTTCAATGAGTTTCAAAAGAAGATGAACATGAGATTAAGGTTATCAGATGAAGTGGCAAAACACTTTGAAAAAGACATCTGTTTCACTGTGACCACTAAATTTTCCTTATGGAGGCTGTTGAACCGAGAGATAAAGAATAAAATACTAGGAACTTATCAGGAAAGGATTGCATTGGCACAACCCAGTAGTGTGAAAGGGAAAAAGAAGAAAGATGAGCAAGCAGCTTTTGTGACCACCAGTACAAGGGTAACTCGAAGTATTCAAATCAAGAAGGAACCGGTACCTAAGGTATATGCAAAGAAGTAGACTATCACGAGGAAAAGAGGCAAACATCTCATCCTTCAAGAGGAATCTGAGGAAACTGAAACTAAAGAAGAATCAATGGAAGTTGATTTTAGATCATGACCAAGAGATGATTGATAGAGTTTTTGTTCAATATTTTCTGGAGTTATCTCATGAGGAATTATTAGCATTGCTTGCTAAATATAAAGGCCAATTTCATTCTAAATCAAGGAGACTGAAACTATTGAATGGAAAGACTCAGTCTATTGAAGATGATACTCATTTAATTGCACAAGACATTCAGAGGATGAATGCACTATTAAAAGGTTATGACAATAAAACTAACCAAACTGAGACTAGAGCTCCACCAGAGCTAGATGCTGAAGAATTTATTACATCGGATGTAGTCTATCCTGTCAAGAATAAGGATGACATAAGTTCTCCATGGGTCATATTCTTTGTGGATGAAATTGAGGAAATTCAGGATATTGTTGATACAACCGGTAACAACATTGAACCGGTTAAGGAAATTGAACAACAACTGGATAATTTTGAGAAACAAATAGCAGAGGAAGCATTGATTAATGAACCAAGTGTGGACATACAACCACCACCAAAAAATAACACAAAGTTGAAAGTCAAGTACCACTGATCACTACAACCACACAGGAGAAAGCGATAGAGAAAGAGAAAACAGAGAAGAAGGTAGAAGAGAAAAAGGATGAAGAGGAGAAAGAAAAGGAGGAGAATAAAACTAATGATGATGATGATGACTCAATAATCATAAAAGGTCCTATAGATGTGGACAATTTGAGTGCATCTGAATTGATGGAGATTGCTATTGTTATGCAATCTAGGGCTCAAAATAAAAGGTTGAAAGAGCAGAGAAAAAAAGCAGAAACTATTCAGACTGTTGTTGACATTCTGTCAGGTCTCCTATCGAAGACTCACTGGTAATTTGTCTACCCCTATTGCCAAGCTTGGACAGTTGGTTGTTGATGCTACTAACCAACTAAAATCACTTGAAGAGGAAGCACATGCCTTAGCTAAAAAATATTACAGGAAGAAAAGGGGAGAGCAATTAATTTCATAAATCGATAAAGGCAAGATTGCTTTATCAGTGAATAGAGGTCTTTTGAGGACAGGTATTGAAACTGGAGGTAAAATTTTGGCTAGTATATCTAAAGTTTCATTTTTCTATTTTGATTTGAACAAAAAGTGAGAAGATACAAAAAAGGAACTCAAGAGGATAGGTGATGCTTATATACCAATACAGGATTCAACTTTAAATTTTGGCAAATCGGTTGATGCTTTGCAACATCTGTTAGATTTTTATGATTTTGAACAAGTTAAGCGAATCAAATCCTTGAAATAACTGAAGAACTAGTTGATTCCAAAAATTGAAATCCTACAAGGGAATACAAGGATTCTAAAGCAGATTTGGCAACCCCAGAGATGAGTACAGTGGATGCCATGGAAGAATTTGCTGGACAAATTTTGACAAATGTTGAGATCACTAAAACACTACTAGAAACATGGGATAATGATCTTAAATAGTTGAAGATTCATTTAAGTGATATTTTCTTAAGAATTTCATTTTACACGCCTTAAAAACTCTTATATTTATATATATGTAGTTTTTTTATGATAATTTTTTATGTAATGTATGTATTTTACTTTTCAATTTGGCATTGTTATCAAAGGGGGAGTAGAAATATGTATGTGATGTATGTGATTGTGAACATTTTGTATGTACTATTAAGGGGGAGAATGTGCATTTTTGTAAGAACACTTAGTTGACAATCTGACAAAAAATTTCTAAGTGTTGCCATCAATTTCAAAGGGGGAGATTATTGGCTTCATGATGATTTTTGTATTGGATGACTTTATGTGTTGTCATTGATGGCTCACACACACACACACACACACATATGTTCATATTTTTATAGTCATCTTAGTTAAGTCAAACCAGTACTACTCTTAAGTCTTTGTATTGCAAACCGGTATCATATGTATAGAGAAGTCTAACCGGTATATGTAGAAAACCAGTATATGCAATTAAGACAATGTGTTTTGGACAATTCCACAGTCACCAGTTTCAAGATATAATGAAGAGAGGCAAAGAGGTGAATGGAGACAATTGATATGTGAGTTAAAAGCGGTCAAAACTAAATTGGTATTGGTGTTCTAACCGATTTCACTGATTGTGTGATGAGTTATCACCGATCGTGATGTGTTACCTCTAACTGACATTTTTGGTAGTGATTTGTGATGTGTTATAGAAGATTGTCCAGATTCACTGAACTTAGGAAATTGTGTTGAGGTTCTTTAGTCGACATGAAATCTAATGTCTATAAAAAGACATTGTGATGAGTTATTTTGACATGCAAGATACAAGAGATGTTATGAGTTAGAGTTGATGTGATTTATTGAAAGAGTTACAGAGTATGTCGGTGATGCAGTATTGAGTGAGCGAAAAAGGATCTATACAAGCAAGATGTGTTATTCCTAGATCATACCACCTATTGTTTTCTAATCACTACATTAGTTAAATCCCCTAACTGGGTAAGCTATAACAAGCTTCATTGTAGAAATCCTCTAACAAGGTGATTCATTAACTTGGATCTAAATCCTCCACTGAGGTTACCTTTAACCACGTATAGCTCCTAATAAGGCTTTAGGATCTTTAACACGATTCGCTCCTAACATAGCACTTTGTAGACCTTAACCGGTCAGTTACCTATTTATGCAGATAGTTAACTTGTGAGTCCCATCTCACCGTGGTTTTTCCCAATTGGGTTTTCCATGTATAAACACTTGTGTTATGGTGGATTTTTTACTTGTTGTGAATTCTTTTATAACACTTTGGATTGTATGCAAGGTCTTAAGTAAACTGGTTAATTGTTTTTACCAGTCTTGAATTAAAGTGTTATTGTTTTCGCTATCACTGATTCACCCCCCCCCTCTCACTTCTTTATAAGTCTATCAATGTACATCTATAATAAATTCACCCATCCCCATTAGGATAAACGTGAGTCATCCTTCATCATGAATCCCTTTCACCTAGCAATAGGAGGAAGGATTGAATTCTTGTTCTCTTTTGCACTTCATTCTAGAAGATGTTATACTTGTCTAAGACAACTCCTCTTAGAGGTAGATGTCTTTTTGAGCAAAGATCTCTTCGTTTCCAAGAACCTCCTTTACACTCATAGCAAGATATCTCTTATCAACTATCTTATCCTTGCTTGAAGAGTATTCCCTCTCTTGCATAAGATCTATGACATTGTTGCATAATGGATATCTTCTTTGTGTTGTACGTAGGTATCCTTGTTCTACTTTCCTTAAGATATCAACAATAATTATGTTGACATCTTAAGAGGGGGCACCTACACTGCTCCTTTTGTACTATATTTATCTCACACATTGTATCTCTTATACAGTGGTTCATTCTTGGAACCAGAGGACAACCTCTTAGAGCAACATGTTGCCACTTTTCTTTTGTATAGTGGGTCATTCTTGGAACCAGAGGACAACCTCTTAGAGCAAGATGTCACCACTTTTATTTTGTACAGTGGGTCATTGTCGAAACCAGAGCACAACCTCTTAGAACGAGATGCAGCCGCTTTTCTCTTATACAGTGGGTCATTCTTGGAACCAGAGGACAATCTCTTAGAGCAAGATGTTTCCACTTTTATTTTGTATAGTGGGATATTCTTGGAACCAGAGGATAGCCTCTTAGAGAAAGATGTTTCAACTTTCTTTTTATACAGTGGGTCATTCTCGAAACTAGAGGGCAGCCTCTTAGAGCGAGATGTTGCCACTTTCTTGACATTTGTACTATATATCGTATACAAGATGTAGCATACTCAAGCATAGACTCCTATAAGGTGGTTCTAACCTCACTTGCACACATGTGCATGAGGTTGAGTGGAACTAACAGTTTTCTCACTCTCCCCCCTTACATAAATCACCCAAACAAATTCTGGGGGCTAGTTTTCCATGTCCTCTTTTCTCTGTGGATCACCTAATTCTAGGGGAGAGATGTCCATGGTTCCCTTCATTTGCCTTTCTTATCATGGATCACTAAATGTTGTATTAATGTCCTCTCTCTCTTTCCTCTCATGAGCTCATAGTTTTACTATTGATGGTTCATGGATGATGTCAGCTTTTCTCTTTTATGTGATTATTGGTTTTTATGTGATGGCATTTGTCTTTATGTTTCAGTTAGTTGTTTGAGACATTTTTATCAAGGTCTCTTCGGCTAGTTAATTTGTGGTCTTGTGTTTTGCTTTTGTCGTGCATCTTTTGTGCTTTGTCTTGTTCTTTTAGTTTTTTGTGCTCTTGCATATGTTTGAGTGAGTTAATATCCTAAGATTGGGGGCTTTTGTTCCTCAAGATTAGTGATGTCTTATACACCTTGTGGTATTTCTCCGCCTCTCTCATCTTCATCTTTCTCTTTCTTCTAATTTACTAGCAATATTGGCATAAGCCATACTCTCGCTAAAGTGGGGGATAAATGTAGCATCATTAAATTGCGACCCTCACAATTTCAACCACATCTTAGGCCCTCACTTATGCGACTGCATTTCTCTACTCGACTGAGACCCCTCTCTACACCTTCATCCCGAGTCTTCTCCCATCTCAACCTTGATGAAACCTTAGGACCTTGTCCAGGCCCCAAGATAGGGTAGGATAGGGGTGTGGCGCCCCTATCCTCCCTCTTCAGGTGGCCCTAAGATGTGTCCATCCAACCCTTGAACCCAGTTTATTCCTCAGGGACTTATATCCCCTGATGTTGGCCTTCAGTGAGATGAAAATAATTATCCTAGGCTAGTATAAAAGGGGATATCTCTCTCTCATTTGCATAACAAGGAATAAGCAAAAAATATACAAGCATAAGGAGAATAAGCGAAATTCAAGCAGAAGGTCTCCATTATCATCATCAAGCATTCAAGTCTTCAAGCATCCATCTCTTCTTCATGTGTCTCCTTCATTCATCCATTTGAGAAACATTACAACATTCATTTGCAAGCATGTGTGTGTGTTAGCGTTTTGTCATGTTACATTCCATTTCATACAACATTTATGATTACATTCAAGAAGCAAAGCAACAATCATCAATCAATTGCAGATCTACAAGGTATGCATTTCCATTATTTACATTTAAGCATTTGCAATTACCTTCTTTCAAGGTTGATTCCTCAATCGGGGTTTGACCGAGGAAAACCACTATCCACAACCCTTTTCCCCTTCTTTTTTGTGTGTAGGTTGTAGGTGCACAGTTGTAATTGTAGGGTTGGAATTCATTTGCTGAGACGAAACAACCCTTTTCAGCGCGTAGATATTTCGGAGGACCAAGTACACTTTCAACTTGGTCCGGATGACTTTTCTCCAAATTTATAAGGCATATCTATATTAGTCTAAATATCTCAAATCCGAAGTTACAACACGATCCTAAACCGATAGCTCCCTATTTCATCCATTTTTGTCTCCTTTTCTACACAGTCAACATATCTATTTACAAAAGAGGGTAAATCACATTCCAAAAACTTGCAATCCACTTGGCATTCACATCCTTATTTCCCTTGGATTTGGATCTAGTGGATCCAACCCTTCTTTTGAATGTAAAGTATCTCTCAAGTGAAAATCATCCTAGAGGTTTTCTTTCTCTCTCCTAGGTGGGAAACCATTAGGATCCAATTTTCCACTTTACACATGTTTTGCACTACAGAAGCATCTTCGCCATCATTAATGTTGAATGTGTTGTTGGGTAGCATGTCATCCATGAGGGCATCAGGATTGTTGGTCCATACCCCTGTCCTTCTGAATCCTTCTACAATGTTAGAAACAATCAATGCCTTGGCTAAAGATTTGCTACCTATTTCTACTAGTTTTGCCCTCCTGATTTTTAAATTCAGAATCCTTGCTATCCATGTGACTCTTTTTGTTTTAAAGTATGTCTTGAATGGAGAGAACACACTCACATCGAGTGGCTCCAGCTTGTGAGAGGTGTGAGCTAACAATGTGAGCAAGTCTATACCTAGCATCCTTGCCTCTTGGATGGTTGATAGTGCAACATGGCTGCCATGGTCATCAAATATCAGCAAGTTCCTATTGGTGGGTGATACACCCCCTGGAACAGAGCACTTGAAGTGGTGCAACCAATTAAAGAATAGTTCCTTGGTCATCCACACATATTTCTGTGCTACCATGCAAGCACCTAGTTATGTAATTTTGTAAGTGTTTCTTGGCTTTGAACAAATAGAATCCTGGGATGCTTTGCCCAAAAGCGTCAATGCAGCAAAGAATGGTTATCCATTCACGGCTCTTCAAAAGTATATAAGACACATTTCGGCTTCCTCTCCTCACGAGCACCATCATAGCCCCATTTCTGTCAGTCATAACACTAGTTTTGTCACAATTTCATATACGAGCAGGACCATATAAATTAGCGGCATAGGATTTTAACAATTTTTCATAAAACACAGACACAACTGTTGGTCTCAAACTCAGTGCCCTATCTTTGTTGAGGCCTTCATCTATACACAAGCTGAGTTTTGGATGTCGAGCCTTGAAACCAAACCACCATGACTTTCCAAGTATGCCATCCTTGAAAGGGGTTGGTCTACTCTCACAAATTTGAGACACAACTATCTTCAAGTTGATGATCTTGAGGCCATGAATAACTATAGCCATCTCTTGGCACCACTAAACAATCTATTCTTCTTCTTCAGTGGTGAGGATTGTTGGTGGACCTTTCCTGGATGTGGTTGTGAGACCACCCAACCATTTCGATGGTGTTGAAGTTGGGATGCTCCATTTCTTTGATGCACTCCTTATGGACATGTCATTGTCCTCAACATCATGGAGGGAACCTTCCATGTCACCTTTCGACCACAAATTCTATTGCATCATTACTTTTGTTGCAGTTGAAGATGGATTGCAATCCTCAACTATGTGTGGGATAGGCTATTGATCGCAATCCTCCACTGTCAATGGTATAGGGTGTGGATTGGTCTCAACAGGAGGGGGGTTTCTGGCTCCACAAGGAACCTGCATCTTCTTTTATCTGAATGCACCCTTGTGCATTCTATTCTCCTTGCACCATGAGGAGCCTTCTTGTCTACCTTCCTCATCTGTACACAACAACAAGAACATGTATGGTAATTAGCGAATCATTTAAATTATGC